>NW_027186296.1:35079975-35109198 GCF_028583685.1 Petaurus breviceps papuanus | reverse complement strand
CACGCTACATTACGGTACCCTCTGTATGCGCCGTTCCCCCCCCCCCCGTGAAACGCATGCCGAGCTCCGAGCTGCATCCAATCAGAGCTGCAGCAGCGAGCGCGTCATCCTGTTCTTCCCCAGTGATTTGCTTGCTGGCGCCATTGAGAGCAGTGCCACGGAGGAGAGCTGAGGCAGGACAACATAAGCCCTCCCCTGAAAATAAGCCCTCTGGTGTTTTTCTTTCCAAAATAATGGTGTCTTCCAAAAGACAGTGTCTTATTATTGGGGAAACACGGTAGCAGGGCAAGTCACTTAACCTCTGTCCGATTCAGTTTTCCTCATCTGTAAAATGGGACCTCCCATGGTTGCTGTGAAGATCAAATGAGACAATATTGATGAAGCACCTTGCAAGCCTTAAGTGTTGGCTCTCATGACACTCCATCTCCTGTCTTCATGCCTTTGCAAAGGCTGCCTTCCATGCCAGAAATGCATTCTCACTTGATCTTTGCTCAAGGCCCCTTTTTCAGCATTTTGCTTTACTCCACTCCACTCTCTGCCCACCTGCTATTGCCTTTCCTTGTATTTATTTTGAATATTTTTCTATATGTGCATGTTTATTCCCCCTGGCCTGATTATATAAGCATTTTGAGGTTAATAGCAGTTTCCTATTGTTTTTTTAATTTCTATCCCCTAGCACAGTCTCTTACTCTTAATATATACTTGTTGATTGATTGATTATGTCAGTTGATATACAGCGTCCTTGATGGATGAGCATCCTGATTTTACTTGAATAGTTCTAGTGGGAAGCAACTTGCTACAGTACAAGGTGACACAAATAATTTGGTGTTGTATGTGCTGGCTCCTGGTGATCATCATGTTATTTTTCCAAGTGCTTACACACTATTTGTTTAATATCCTGTTCCAGAATTATATTAGAGATTGACGTCAACATTGAGTATAATTTAAAAGATCAACTTTTTCTCCTTTTTGAAAATTGGGACTTTCCCCCCCTCCTATTCTGAGTAACTTCTTAAAGATTAACAACAGTAGACTTGAGCTCATAAAAAGATTACAAGTGGGGCCTCTGAGATTGTAAATTTTCTGAGATGTAAATTCCTTCAGAGGTCTGAGATTTAATTCCTCTGGAAATGGAAACTTAAAGTCATTCAAAGTGGTTTGAGGACAACTTACAATTCTCTCTTCTATCTTGGGCTACAATTTCTTCTTTGTGTCATTTCCTATCTTATTTATAATTTGAAGACTGTTCTTTTTGGACAAAATGGAATAAAAATAGAAGAGTAGTTCTACATTTTCTCTATAGATTATAGGCTCCTTGAGGGAAGGGACTGTATTTTGCCTCTTTTCCTATCCTCTGCATTTAAGCACATTGTCTATCATGTGCCTGAAAGAAATAATTTTTGTGAAAGTGCTTTGTAATAAATAATGTGCTTTATAAATATGAGATATGTCCTGTGTGAATTATAATTGTAATCACCTCTCTATTGTGCTTTTTTCTCCTTCCATAGGGAAATGTCTTTTTTTGTCATACTTAGCATTATTTAAGAGCTGTTTGGGGCTCTAGTCAGGTTCCAAATAGAAGCAGTTTCTGAATCCTTTAATTCATTTCCAGGAATTCTTTTCAAGAGTGCATCTCTCAATCATTTCCAATGAAGATGGGAGCTGTTGGCTCAGCCAAAGGATAGATATGTTCAGGCTCATATTTTCCTTCTGGCCAGAGCCAAAAGCTTAGATTTCCCACTGGTCTGTCTAGTTTTTTTTTTCTTGGGTTACTAGGCCAAGTGGATATTTGAGAAGCTGACATTCTAGTGTTAGGGAAGGCATTTAAAGAGCAGAAAGAATAGCTGGTTGCCTATGTGGTCCAATTTGAGGGGTGCTAAAGATATCTTCTTGAAGACCTATAACAATGCCAGAAACTGTACATCTTTAGAGTGTCATTCTAGGGACTTTGGAAGCCTCTCCCCCTTTAAAATAGTTGAAGGGTCCATAATGAAAATGTACTTCTATTCCGTCAAGTCCTTATAAACTAGCACTGGGTATTGCCCACAGCCTCTGAAGGAATACTGCAGTGCATTCCTGATATAAGAACCAAAAGTCTGGTAAGCAGATGATTGGAAGAGAAGGTGAACCAAGAATAAACTTTACCTGAAGGACCTTTGATATGGTGGTTTGTGGGGATAGCATAATTAGGAGGAAGAAGAGAGGGCTATAATGGAATAAAGCTTGGCATCATTGAACACTCCATATTGATGGCCATTAAGTTCGATCTTCTTGGCTTGGGGGGACTTAAGAAAAAAAGTGGTTCTGGTAGGAGTGACTGTAGTTATATATTATACATGTTATACACATTATCCTCTCCTCAAAGAGTACTGGACTCAGAGCCAAGACACCCAAGTCCTAATCCTGGCTCTGCTAGGAACTTTCTCTGTGATGCTGAGCAAGTCTTATGACTTCTCTTAGTCTTAGTTTCCTCATCTGTAAAATGGGGATAATACTCGGTCCTATTCCAAAAGGGTATATAAATCTGAAAGCTTCTTGAGGGCAGGGACCGTTTCATTTTCATATTTTTATTTTCAGCTCTTAGTATAGTGCTTGGCACATAGTAAGTGCTTAATAAAGTCTTTTAATTAATTAATTAATTCATCCATTCATTAAATGACATATGAAAGTATTTTGAAAAAGTTCAATGCAATGTATAACCTATATCAGACTGCATGCTCTCTTGGGGAAGGGGAGAAAGGAGGGATGGAGAAAAAAAATTTGGAACACAAAATTTTGTAAAAGTGAATGTTGAAAACTCTTTGCATGTAATTGGAAAAAAGAAAATACTCTTAAGTGGGGGGGGAAAGTACAATGCAAACCTAATGTATCATTGTTTTCAGAGGTCAGCTCAATTTACATTTTTCTTAATTCAATGGGCAAAATCACTGAAGCATTTTGGATATGGGAGACAACACTATCTTTGGTCATCTGCCCACTGAGTTCTGTGCATTATAAGATTCCCCTCTCATTGATTTAGGAATTCCTGCTCTGATCCCACTTGAAATAATGGCAAAAGCCCAACTTGCACAATTTCAGGCATTGGTGCATGTCGTTGAATCAAGGCTTCGTTCTGTCTCTAACAAATCATGTGACCTTTGGGAAGTCACTTCAATTTCTCAAACCTAAGTTTGAGGGGTATCTGTTAAAGGACACAGTAACTGGTGCCCTAAAGACTTCATGGGGAGCAGATGAGATAATGGTTATAGAATGTTTAACACAGTGCCTGGCACATAGTAGGCTATCCTCCTCCTCCTCCTCTTCATTCCACTTTGCAACTGTTGTTTTTCTGGCTCTCAACTCCACAGAACACGATTCCCCTCTCAGGTTAAGCTCATCCATCACCTTTCATCTCACCACTAACTCAAGCCTGGACTGATATCACCTCCTTCAGCCTCCTCTCCCCTCTGTTAGGATGACTGGAGGGTAGAATACGAAACTCCTCCCAATGCCTTCCTTTATAGGAGGCAGACCCTGGACTCTCAGCTCATTCCATATTTTATTTGCTGCTCTTCCTGGTTTCAACTTCATGGAACAAGATGCTTCAGTGCTGGGTACCCCCTGGTGTCCCATTTCTCCTCCCACTTTCCTGCTTTCTGTTGTATGTTGTCTTCCCTTACCCCCGTTAGTTTATAAGCACTTTGAGGGCAAGAACTGTGTTTTTATTAATTATATCCCTTGAACTTATCACAGTGCCTGGCACACACTAAATAAATAATTGTTGTATTAGATCATCGTGATGAAAGGTAATGTAGCATAGTAGATAGAAAACTGACCTCAGAGTCAGGAAGTCTTGGGTTTCAGGTCTTGTCTCTGGCCTGCACTGTCTGTGTAACCCAGGGCAAGTTGCTTAACTCCTCAGTGCTTGTCTAGACAATTCTCTAAGACTAAAAGTCTCAGAATAGTTGCTGATGGATATACATTGGTAGAGGACATTTCCTACCCTATTGAAATCATAAATCTAGACCACCACTACCAAAAAAGTACCTTACAGAGTTATTGCATGAAAGATTAAATGAGAGAGAATGAATGTGAAAATATTCTTTAAATGAAGAGAGCACTGTTTTAATGTAAGCTATTAAAATTCCTCTGAAAAAAATGATAGTCTATACCCATAGTATGGGGCACAAGAACAAAGACAGACTATAAAAACACTCCACGATAGTGGCACGCTAAAAGTGGAGCCCAGGGGAGTGTGTACACAGACGTACTTGTACCAGCCCAAAGTATGTGCACACAGAGCCCACAGAAGGATTCACACACAGGGCACCTACATAGGTGTATGTGGAACAACTGTGGACCCAAAGGACACACACAGACATGTACACAGAGAGGTACCAGCGTAGACTTGGGAAGGAAATTCCAAGTTGTTTGGTATAAGTCTATTGATTTTAAAATGAGGAAACTGAGGCTCAGGGAAGATATTTTTACTCAAGCTCACATGGGCTGTGGATTTGAACATACCTGGAATTTGAACCCAGGTCTATTGTTTTTCCCCTTTGCATCACCTGTAACTGGTCCCAGTGGCTCCTGAGCATTTCTAGGTCCTTGTTGGGGATGGGGGAGGAGAGAACCAGAGGACTAAAAATAGAGAAAAACAGAGACTTAGGGGGATATTTCAAGCCCTTACCTCCACTACATGTGAGGAAAATCCCGTCTGTGACATTTCCAGTCCAAAGGAGGTTTCATTCTTGTTGGTGCCTAAAGCAGAAGAAGGAGGGGAAGGTTAGGCCTGGGATGAGAGTGAGTAGATCCAGTTTACTGCTTTATAACTTCCGCAGGAGGTGTTTCTGAGGCCTGCGGCTTTGTCTAAGGGTGGCCAGCTCTTGGTGTCCTTGTCCCAAGGGCACTAACACACGAAGAGAATACAAATCTGCATAAGGGTAAGGGATGGGTTGAGTGTGTAGGGGCATCAGCTGGAAACCTTAATGCACGAAACACCTAAGGATGAGAAAAATGAGAAAGCACACTGCATGGAGCCTCAGCTTCTTTGGACCAACCCTTTTATAGGCACACTAAAACCTCAGACTTCTTCCGTGGTTCATGTCCAGAGGCCATTTCCCAATCTAGAAGCCTTCTGTGGCCTGCAGGACTGAATCAATCTGTCAGTCAACAATCCTTTATGAAGAGCTTACTGTGTGTCAGGCACTGTGCCAAGCACTTTGGAGACAAAGAAAGGCAAAAACCATGATCCGGTTTCTCAAGGAACTCACATTCTAATGGGTGGAGAATGTGAAGATAGCTATGTATGTGCAGGAGTGTAAATGGAAGGTGCTCTCAGAGGGAAGAGACTAAGAGTGGGGACCAGGGGCCAGGACCAGGAAAAGGGAAAGGCCTCTTGCAGAGGCCAAGGCTTGAGTTCAGTCTTGAAGGAAGATGGAGAATCTAGGATAGGAGGTAAGTGGGGGGGACAGCATTCCAAGCATGGGAGATGGCCAGCTCAAAGGCATGGAGCTTGGAGATGAAGGACCCAGTGTGGGATAGCTTAGCTGCATGGTAGAGAATGTGAAAAGACTCAAAAGTCAAGCTGTTAAGACTTAAATGCCACATGTAGGATTTTATATTTGATACTCTAAGTAATAGAGCCACTGGTATTAACTGAATTGGGGGTGACACAGTTGAACTTGCAGATTAGGAAAATCTCTCTGGCATCTGAGTGAAGGATGGTTTGGAGTGGGCAGAGGCTTGAGTCAGGGGGACAAATTAGAAGTCAGTCAACAAGCCTACTGTGTGCCAGGCTAAATTCTGGGGCTACAAAGGAAGGCA
Organism: Petaurus breviceps papuanus; assembly: GCF_028583685.1. Taxonomy (NCBI): domain Eukaryota; kingdom Metazoa; phylum Chordata; class Mammalia; order Diprotodontia; family Petauridae; genus Petaurus; species Petaurus breviceps. The sequence goes on along the minus strand of NW_027186296.1, from coordinate 35,103,393 downwards.
ACGATAGTACAGGTGAGAGGTGATGACCCACAAGGGTGGCGGCTTTGTGAGTGATGAGATGTGTTGTGAAAGTTAAAAATGATAATATTCGACATCAGTTTGGACATGAATCAAATCTAGATCTTATGCTTGTTCTCAATTTGTCTCTTCAACTTTATCTCCCACTGTTGTCTTAAGTGCCTTTAGACTGTAAGCTTCTTGAGGGCAGGGGCTGTCTTTTGCCTCTTTTATATTCCCAGTTTGGCACTATGCCTAGCATACAATAGGCACTTAATAAATGTTTATTGACTGACTAACGGATGTCTTGTCTTCCCCAAAGCACCTAAGAGTGCTAGTCACATGGGAGATGCTCAGTAAGAGGGAAGGAATTGAATTGAATTATAAAGAACAGATTTTGTTTTTTTTCCACTTTGTCCTGGCAGCTCAAGGCAGCCTCTTCCAAGAAGTCTTCTCTGATTAGTCTCACTTATCTTTCATTAGCCTGCTCCCTGTCCTGCCCTGCCCTGCCTTTTCCAAGCCTTTACAACATTCCCCGACATGTAGTTATCCTGTCTTCTCTTTTGTGCTGACTCTAGGCACTATCTATCTGGTGTTTCCTGAGGGGTATTTCATCTAACTATCCCATTGGCAACCTTGAACAAGTGGCCATGTTGAGGTTCCTCTCTGTTCCTCCTTAGTTCCCTCTTTTATAAAATGGAGATAGGGACTGGTACTTCAGAAGATCTGCTAAGATAAGGATTGTAAAAAAATTCTTCTCAATGAATAAAATGTAATAAAATGCAAGGATTATCATTCTCTTTCCATATTTCCTCACTATTTAAACTCAGTTTCCACATATGCCAATTATATTTAGTAAGTTCCCACCCTCCAGACTAAGGCCAAATCTGCCTCCATTCTGATACAGCCCTATTATTGGGCCACATAGGCTTGCTTTCACTTGGCTGGACAAAGAACCCAGGAGCCCTTTGCACCCAAGGGTACTGCTCAAGTCCACATCATTACTTTTAATTATTCATTATTCCTTTGGCCTGAAGGAAATATGGGGTCCAGGCCCAGCCTTGCTACACATAAGCTGTGTCACTTTAAACAAATCATAGAATCACAGAATGTCAGAAACAGAAGGAGACCATTTAGTCCAGGGGTTCTTAACCTTGGGTATGGAGACCCCTTTAGTTTCTGTGGACAGATTTCAGGGGATTTGTGAACTTGGATGAGAAAAAAACTGCCAAACATCTTTATTTTCTCTAACCTCTACCTGACATTTAGAATTTCCTTCAATAATATAAAGGAAATAACAAATCACAGTATTATTAGCAGTACCTGTGATTTTGTCACTAATAGAAATCACAGATATAAATATATATTTTTGCTTTTTGGAGGGGGGAGGGCAAGGCAATTGGGGTCAAGTGACTTGCCCAAGGTCACACGGCTAGTAAGTGATAAGTATCTGAGGTTGGATTTGAACTCAGGTCCTCCTGACTTCAGGGCCAGTGCTCTGTTCACTGTGTCACCTAGCCACCCCAATCACAGATATTTTCATATCACATTGCAGCTGTTACAGATATCTCAAAATATCATTTTTAATTCAGGTTTCCCTGTTCCCTCTGTTTAAATGGAGGTCCACTGGTACATGGTTCTTTACTCTTTCCAAAAGTATTTCCTGGGAACTGGTGGCACTCACCTTCCAAGCTGAAAATCCTGTCCCCCAGTGCATCCACAATATCCTTCAGGGCTGCCTCGTCTGTGACATTGAAAAAGTGCTTGTCATCAGGGTCACTGGCTATGTATTTGATTTCATTCAGAAAGGCTTCTGGATTGATGCCCCTTCGGTTATAGTAGCCAAGGACCTACGAGAGGGTAGGGAAAGGCCATAATGCAGCTTATCTCCCAATGTCCCCATTCGCACAGTCTCTTAGGGCAAGCTGAGTTTAATTTTCCCCCCTAGCTTACGGTTCCATAAGAGCTAATGTTTATATTAGGATGAAGTGGAACCAATATGTTAGGAAAGTAAGGGCCCATATGATCACAGAATCATGGGATTTAGAAACATGATAGGATCAAAGGATCATAGATCTAGAACCGAAAGAGACCCCAGAAATTATCTAGTTCAATCCCTATAATTTTAAAATTAGAAAGTATGCTCAGAGAACAGCTAGGTGTTGCAGTAGATAGAGCATTGGGCCTGGAGTCAGGAAGACCTATGTTCAAATCTGGCCTCAGACAATTGTGTAACCCTGGGCAAGTCACTTAACTTCTGATTGCCTCAGTAAAATGGGGATAATAATAGTACCTATCTCCCAGGGTTTTTGTAAGGATCAAATGAGATAATTGTAAAGTACTTAGTATAGTGCCTGGCACACAGTAGACACTATATAAATGTTAGCCATTACTATTATTAATTATACAGGTCACGTGACTTGTGTAAGATCACATGACTAGGGATAGAAAATCTAGGATTCAAACCCAGTTTCTCTGGTTTCCAAATCGTCTTCTCTAAGGCTTCTGCCCTTAGGGAAGTCTTGCAGACTATGTTTTGACTTATTTGAGCTCCTGCCCAATGATATTACTTGGATAAATAACAGGAAAGACTCCAGGGCTATGGAGAAATAAAAACCAAACATTTTCTGTGCTTATACAGGACAAAAGAGATTTTCAACTCACTCCCCAGAGGGATAGATAGGAGGTAGAATGGGCAGGACAGTCCTAAACTTGGGATACACTGGAAGGTGTTTATAGCACATAATATGAGCTGTGTCCCCAAAGGACTTTTATAATTTTTTTTCATCTTTCAAGTTTCATCTTTATTTTCTAAATTTTTAAATAGTATTTTATTTTTTTTCAACATTCATTTTTGGAAAGATTTTGACTTCCAGATTTTTCTCCCTCCCTCCCCACCTCCCTTCCCAAGATGGTAAGTGATCTGATATAGGTTATATATGTGCAATCATATAAAACATATTTCCCCAAAGGACTTTAGCACCAGACTGCCACAGTAGCCCCTTCTAACCTGCATGAAATTCCTACCATTTTCCTAGGTGGCTTAGAATGAATGAATGAAAATAATTTATTGAGGGTCTGTGGTGTGTCCAGTGCTAGGGATATAAATGCAAAATTGAAACAATCCTTGCCCTCAAGGAGCTTACATTCAAATGGGGGGAGGCAATATAGCGGAGTAGTGAAGTTATGGCCTGGGAAGTCACAAAGACAGTGAGTAGTTCTGGAGGGCAGTTGATTGGCCTTCGAAAGTAGGGGCATTGGCTTCAGAAGACCCTAGTTACCAGAAGGTAGCCCTATTTGCACATAGCCTATCAGATAGTGAGACCACCTCAGCCAAAGAAGGGATGGAATTCAGAATGGAATGAAGTTTCAATGGGAGTGAAGAGGGAATGGGTGGAAGAAAAACTTACAGCCACAGCATATCGAGTTACGTTATCCTTCTCACTGTCCTCAATGACCTTCTCCAGATCTGGGCTGTCATGGGACTCTCCATCTGTGATAACAATCATCACCTTCTTAGCCCCCTTCCTTCCTCCTTTCTGGAAAGCCTCCGAGCTAGAAACAGAAAGGTCTAGTCAGAGGAGGAAGGGCCTGGGGAGTGGTGATGTGGTATCTGTCCCTCCAGACCTCAAGAGACCCAGGGAGGGGAATGAGAATGAGATCCCATGTAAATAATCACAATAATTCTATATCCTCCTATAAAATCCAACTTGGATGCTCCATTGTGGTGAGGGGACAACCCTAGACTTAAAGGAGGGTTCTTAACCTTCATAGGCTCCTTCAGCAGTCTAGTGAATCCCCATGCATAAAATAAAATATATAGGATTACCAAGGAAACCAATTACATTGAAATTCAGGTATCAAAATATATTTTTAAAAGCTTATGGAGGTTAAGAATCCATGGTCTGGAAGGTTATAGGTTATAACATTGTATTGTATTGTAAATTCTTATTAGATCTACAAGTCAATCAATCAGCAAGGATTTGTGAAGTGCCAGGAACTTTACAAATATTATCTCAGTTGATCCCCATAATAATCCTGGAAAGTAGGTGCTATTATTACCCTCCTCCCTTTTTTTTTTAACAGATGAAGAACTGAAGTAGACAAAGATTAAGTGACTTGCCCAAGGTCACAACGCTGTTAAATGTCTAGGGCTGGATTTGAACTCAGTTCTTCCTGACTCTAGGCCCAGAGCTCTATCCACTCAGCTACCTAGCTGCCTCCCATACAAATACAAAGAATGAAGCAATCTCTATTCTCAGGGAGCTTGTGTATTAAAAAGAAAGACTGTGTGTGTGTGTATAAATAAAAATAAAATAGATAACAAAGCAAATGCAAATTAGTTAGACATCATATCTATCATAGAAAGGGACAGAAATAAGCAGTTGGGGGAAAGGCTACTAGAAAGTAGTGTTTGAGCTGAATCTTGAAGGAAGATAAGAATTCTCTGAGGCAGAGGTGAAGAGGGAATATATTTCAGGCAGAAAGATGGCCAGTGCCAAAGCATGGGGACCAGAATTGGCCTGTCTGTCATGTATGAAGAACAGAGAGGAGGCCAGCTTGTCTGGATCAGAGAATGTAGGCAGGTCAGTATAATGAGGCTGAAAGATAAGTTCGGACCATGTTGTGAAGGGAAGGAGGAAGGGAGCAAGCATTTATTAAGCACCTACTATTTGCCGGATCTAGGATCTTTGCTAAGAAAACACCATGGACAGTATGGTCCACAGGGTCATGAAGAGTAGAGCATGACTGAATGAATGCCTGAACAGCAACAACGTGCCAGGGTCTTTGTTAAGCACTTTACAAATATCTCCTTTCATTTTTCTTTTTTTTGGACAAATATCTCCTTGGATCCTCCCAATAACTCTGTGAGGCAGGTTTTATTATTTACATTTTCACCGTTGAGGAAACTGAGGCAAACAGATGTTAAGTGACTTGTCTAGGGTCACACAGGTAGCGTCTGGGGCTGGATTTGAACACAGATCTCACAGGCATAGACAGGGTCTGTTCACCCTCTTCTGTGTGATGCCCAGGGAGGTGCCTCAGTGGATAGAGTACTAGATTTGGAGTCAGAAAAACCCAAATTCAAATCCTGCCTTAGGCATTTACAAGCTATGTGACCCTGGGCAAGACACATAACTGCTGTCTCCCTCAGTGTTCTCCTCTGTAAAAGGGGGACAGTAATAGCACCTACCTTCCAGAGGATCAAATAAGGTAATATTGGGAAAGCACTTTATAAGCCTTAAAGTACTGCATAAATGCTAGCTATCACTATTATCCTCATAATCACATCAGCACCGAGTGCCTTCAAGTCACACTTCACGTAGTGCTGAGTCCCTGAGTACAAGGAGATGAGCCATAAAGAGATGAGAATGCTTCTAATCCCTTCTATTTGCATCTCTCTTTTTTTATTTTCAAAGTATATTCTCAAACGAGATCATCTCTTAAATGATTGTTACATTCTAAAACATAATGCGAGACATGAAAGGAAGCCATAAATAATGCACATCTAAGCACGTCCTACAAATATTCTCTTTTGGAAACACGGAAAAAAAGGTTGCCAATTTTATAGGACAGAGACTCTGAGTGCCATGATTTTGGACTCATCAATGAGAATGCACAGTAACGAGAAGCAGCAGGTTGTCATGGCTATAGCGTTGGCTTTGGAGTCAGCGAGATGGAAGTGATTATTCCATATTAGCAGAAGACGTACTTTACATTTGGGGATAGTCTTAGAAACATACCACTTGTTAATTGGCCACAGGCAACTCTTGATTATCTGAGCTAATGATAGGGAATAGGGATCCAGAAAATCCAGAATGGTAGAAAAGTCCCAAACCATTTCTACTTGGAAGCCTGAATACCTTCCCCCACCCCACCCTCACTTATCTAAAATTTGTATAACAATGACATTTATATAATGCTTTCAGGCTTGCAAGCTGCTTTACAAATATTCCCATATTATACTCCTCCAAACGCTGGAAAGTAGGTACTATTATTATTCCCATTTTATGGATTAGGAAAGTGAAGCAGAAAGAGGTTAAGTGACTTGCCCAGATTCACATTGCTAACGTCTGAGGTCAAATTTGAAATCAGGTCTATCCACTGCATTCTTAGCTACCCAGTGGAAGAGTATCAGGAGACCTAGGTTTCAGTTCAAGATTAGGCAAGTCATAGAGTCACAGAGGGTTAGAGCTGGGAGAGGGAGGGAAATTTAGAGATCATCTATTCTAATTCCTTCACTTTATAGATGAGGAAACTGAAGGCCAGAGAGGTCCAGTGATCTGCTGTAGGTCACACGGGTAATAAGGGACAGTTGGGCCTAGAATCTAGGTCCCTGATATTCTCTACTGAACTGTATTGCTTCTCAGATCATTGATATTTTGAATAAAATCATGTTATGCAAAAATTCCCTCTTTGCAAAGCAATTTCATATCTGTTGTCTCAAATAAACCTCATGCCTGGGCAAGGCAGGGAGAAAGAATAGAAAAACCCTGGATGAACAGAGAGGGAAAGTGAAGCAGATGAAGTGACTTGATTCTTATCCAGTGGTTTCAGTAACTGGCTGAGGTCACAAAGAGAATAGCAAAGCTGAGACTGACAGTCACATTTCCTAACTTCTAGCTGAGTATCTCTGGAACAATTTTGTCATCTGTCAAATGGGCATAATAATATCTGCCTTTTCTAATAGGATTGTTAGTAGGATCAAAGAAATGGTAAGTAGGGAAGTACTCTGAAAAATATAAGCAGGGGCGGCTAGGTGGCACAATGAATAAAGCACCAGCCCTGGAGTCAGGAGGACCCCAGTTCAAATCTGGCCTTAGACACAAAACTATCTGTGTGATCCTGGGCAAGTCACTTTACCCCAATTGCCCTACCTTCCACCCTCCAAAAAAAAATAGGAAAAATAAAGTAAATCTTAAGAAAAAAGAAAAATATAAGCACACTATATATTACTCAATTGGCTAGTTTTTAATAAGTACCTACTACGTGCCAGGGACTATGATTGGCCCTGGGAATACAAATGCAAGAATAAGAGTCCTTGGACTTAAGAAGTTTATTTTCTGACATTTAAGACCTTGTATTTTTGATCACTTTGATCCTATAGCACATATCACAGTGTCTTGCACACAGTAGACATTTTTATTTTATTTTTTTATTTTTTGCTTTTTGGAGGGCAATTGGGGTTAAGTGACTTGCCCAAGGTCACATGGCTAGTTTTTGTGTTAAGTGTCTGAGGCCGGATTTGAACTCAGGTTCTCCTGACTCCAGGGCTGGTGCTCTATTCACTGTGTCACCTAGCCACCCCCACACAGTAGACATTAACCAATGTTTCTTGAATCAAACTGAATTATTACTATTGCACAAACTGTTAATAACCTGGGATCTATGAAGAAAACAAAATTGAAAATACTGTTGTCTTGGTCAGAATATCGGCTGTTCCTGAACCAGCTGTATTCCCTAAAGTGAGATCTTTTTGCTGGGGAAAAAAAATAGGAATCCCCTGAAAAATAATACTGATTATAGGCCATACTCAAGTTTTATACAACCCAGATTTTGAAAGAAAAAAAAAAGCCCACTCTTTAGTGGGCTTAGTATATTGTCCAGTATAGTATATTGTCCTTCTGTTTCTTAGAATAAAAAATTACCTTATTTCAGTGAAATCTTATTCACCAAAGTGTATACTGTGACTAGTTCTTAGACCCTTGGGGGGAGGAGGAGAGGGTTTTTCCAGTTTTATAAGTATGGCACGTAATGTAATTTAGGGCTGAAAATGTGCAGGTTATACTCGAATCTTGCATGAAGTACAGATTATACACCATGGCAGTTCCTGTGAGCCACTTTAATGGTCCAAAACATCTGGTGAGTCATACACTAAACATCTGTCTGGGCTTTGTCGGGACTGGAGTCTGGTGCTAATGAGGCCAAAGTAGTGGGTTTGATTTAGGTATGAGCTAATTAGCTTTGAACAGAGAACAAATCAGTCCCAGGACCTCAGCCTCCCTCACTAACCCTGCGGCTGGCTCATACATGAATGCTGCAGGTCACCAGGGCAGAGGGTGGTGGGCAGCTAGGAGAAAGGATTGGGATGGCTCAACAGTAGACATCCCCACTCTTAGCAAAATAACTCTCAGATCAACGTCTCCTGATGGTGAATCAGTAGTCTGTCCTCCACACAAGTAAGATGTTCACTGAGGAGCGACTTAGAACCAGTCGCGGTCTAACCAACTTTAGCTAAACACTCTCATCAATATAGTGAGTCAGTGGCCACGGTGGTCCAGGGCCTGGATGAAGCTAAAGATTAAGAAGCTAACGGGAGCTCTCCTGAGCTCTCAGGTTAGAAGTCCTCCGGGAAATAATTTATTCAACAATCTTACTTGGGACCTCCAGGTGGTTTAACAACTGCTCAACAAGTATTTCATCCCATTCACTGATCAGAGCGCCAGACTTGTAGTAAGGATGTCGAGTCCATATTCTGTCTCTGACGTGTAGTAGGTATGAGATCACAGGCAAGTCATTAGCCTTTGTGACCCTTAGTTTCCTTATCTGTAAAATGGGGATAATGATATCCTACACCTACCACTGATCTCCCAGGATTGTGTCCCAGCATATAACGTGCTCTGCAAAGTTTAAAGTGCTATTTAAATGCAGCTAGTATCATATATTACATATGTGTAGTATTATATATTATATATTCTTATTACTGCAGCAGTGGGAGTGGGGGGGTCTAAGTAGAGAAGTGGGGTTTGGTAACCTGAATGAGAGGCAGGTTCTTTGCTAAGGCCATATGCACTAGGGACAAAAGTTAGGAATCATAGAGTTAATAGCTGGAAGATACAAGCTAGGTGGCGCAGGGAGTATAGCAATGGACCCACAATCAGGAAGACCCATCCTACCTCAGATGCTTATTAGATATGTGACGATGGCCAAATCACTTAACCTCTATTTGCCTTAGTTTCCTCATCTATAATACAATAGTAGCTATTACATTATAGTTGCATCTTTATTTATAATATAATTTATTAAATATATATTACATATTTATATATAATATAAATATACTATGGTATTATTATACTATATATTATATATAGTATAGTATCTTATAGTATATATAGTAGCTATACTATAAGGTATGTATAATAATATAATATAGTACATATTATATACTATTTAATATATAATAGTAGCACCTTTTTTTTTGGAGGGCAATTGGTGTTAAGTAACTTGCCCAAGGTTACAAGACTAGTTTGTTTGTTTTTTTGTATGTGGGTGTTAAGTGTCTGAGGCTGGAACCGAACTTGGGTCCTCATGACTCTGGGGACGGCACTTACTCACTGTGCCACCCAGCCTCCCCTAGTAGCACCTTTCTTGAAGAGTGTTGTGAGGATAAAATGAGATAAGATATGTATTATTATGGAAGGGACCTCAGAGGCCAGCTAATACAACCACCTCATTTTACAGCTGAGGAAACTGAGTCTCAGAAAAGTAAAGTGACTTTTACAAGATCAAAGAGGTCCTAAGTGGAAGAGGTAAGATTCAAATCCATATCTTCTGACTTTAGAACAAGTTCTCCTTCTATTCCACCATGAGAGCACATCCTTGTGATGAAATTCTGGCATTAAAGATACTTGCCCATAGGGGAAACTTGGAATTAATCATCTGCATAATCACAACTAGTATTTAATATAGTGGTTCAAGGTTTGCAAATCACTTTAGCTAGTTAAGCTCTAGGTCTACAGTTGACTTTCCCATTAGAATGTGAGCTCATTGAGGGCAGGGGCTGTTTTTATTTTAATTTTTTATTTGTATTTACAGTGCCTGGTACAAAATTTGTGTTTAATAAATAGTTGTTGCTTGATTGAATGAATTTATTAAAATGGTGGAGGGGCAGGGAACCCACATGTGATGGGGCTCCATCTGCCTCCTAGAGATGGCCCTAGCATTGGCCAATGACTTAGGCTTCTTGGGTAGCATCCATTTAAGAGATGGGTATAGACTATGTTCCCACATAATCCACACCTGCTTCCTGGATGGACACTACCCAAGAAGCCAAGTTATTGGTCAATATCAAAGCCATCCTTGATGATAGTGGGGCACAGATGGAGGCAGCTATCTTGGATTCTTTCTCCAACTCTGAATCTTGACTACTTTTCATTATTTTTTTGACTGGAGGGTTCATCTTTGTGATCTTTGGTTTTAGGCCAGCCCAGCTGCCAATCCAGGGTTTTCTCTCATAGAGGACTTTAAGGGAGCTCCCTCTGCCATGCTTATCATCAACTGTTCCACCAACTGCTTGGGGTTACCAGGAGATTAAGGGTCAACAGGTATCAGAGACAGGACTTGGAACCAGGTATTTCTGACACCTGAGCCTGGTTCTTTGCATCAACTCTACCCCATTGCTTCTCTGTGCACTTGTGATGTAATTCATATTTAGAATTATTTGTGCAGACTATAAACCCCATGAGGCCAGGAATTATATCTTCTATTTCCTGCCTCCCTCCGAGCCAGGTACAGTGTTCTTAGCTTAATGAATGTTTGTTGAATTGAATTCTGCATTTTCCTCATGCAGAACAGGACCCCAATTAGCAGACAGTGAGTTATTGAGCTTATCAGTAAGTAGATTGTTCAGTGATTTCTGTCGTGTCCAACTCTTTGTGATAACATTTGGAGTTTTCCTGGCAGAGACACTGGAGTGGTTGTCCATTTCCTTCTCCAGTTCATTTTACAGATGAGGAGGCTGAGGCCAACAGGGTGAAGTGATTTGCCCAGGTTCACACAGCTAGGGGGTCTCTGAGATTGGACTTGAACTCAGGACTTCTTGACTCCAGGCCTGTCACTTTATCCACTGTGCCTCCTTGTTGCTACAGTAAAGAGGTATCTCCTGAAAATTTAGATTTTCAGTTGGGATGAGGAGGGTTCAGCTGAGGTGGGCATGGTGTGATGAACAATTGTATACCTAAGTCTCACCAGTCTCTAGCTACAAAATGGGGAGGGGCAGCATGGTGTAATAGAAAGAGCACTGGATTTGGAGCCTGAAAACCTGAGGTTAAATCCTGACTGTGGTATGCGCTACTATATGTCCCTGGCAAGTCACCTTCTTTCTCTGTCCAAGTTTCCTCATCTTTAAAAAGAACAGGTTGAATTGGACGACATTAGCCCCAGAATCTTTGAATCTAACCTCCTACTTAATGGGATTATCGTGAGGATCAAATGATAATGTAAAAAAAAAAGTTTAGAGCAAGCATTAATATAAACAGAGATACGTGCACCTGAAGGATTATTACTGTATAGAGGTGCAGTGCTTTCTGGGATCCTGGCATGCATTGTATGTCTGAATGCATGCATTACATTGTGTGTGTGTGTGTGTGTGTAGCCTCTGGCCTCATGAAAACAGGACATTCTCAAATTTCACATCAGGACTTTTACCGAGCAAATTCTATCCCAAACGCCGTCCGGGTTTCTGTACCTCCTCTCTGCTCGATGTGGCTGGCAGCTTCCACCACATCTTTTACAGACCTGTAGTCATTCAGGTGAAACTCATGTACCACATCTTCTCCGTACTGAACCACGCCCACCTGGAAGTCAGAGAGGGGAGGGAAGAGTGTGACCCACTGTCATTTGGACTGACTGGTGGGGCTCAAGTGTTCCTGGACTCTGTGCCCCCTTGGGTGTGATGGAAGATTGTGAATACCCTCCCCCAGCCCCCAGGAATCCAGTAGCACTGAGGCAGGGCCCTCTAATGGCCAAGGAGACAAGGACAGGAGGTGGCTGCAAAATTAGAACAGACCCAAGGAGTGAACTGAATAGATTGAAAAAGGACAGGAGTAAGGTCTATAGCCTGAGGATGGGGATGGGTCGAACAAACATAAACTTATTTACCAAATCACAGGATATTAGAATTCAAGGAGGTCCTTAAAACTTAAAAAAGATAAGTTTAGGACAAATAAAAATGAAATCTTATTCTATGTAGTGAGATTAATGACAGGATGAGGAAAGAGTCTTACATAGAGTCAAAGGACCTGAGTTCAAATCCTACCTTTAACTTTTATTGGCTGTGTGACCCTTAACCTCTCTACACCTCAGTTTCTTTACCTGTAAAATGGGAGGGGGCAGGAAGGGTTGGAATAGATGGCTTCAGAGCTCTCTTCCAGTTTTAGATCTATGACTCTGAAACCTCAAGAGTTTGTACAGGTTGGAAACATCAACTGCTTTAATTCATTTCAACAGATATTTATTGGGCACTTATTGTATGTTAGGCACTATGCTAGGCTCCAGGGAGGGGTGGGTGAGGGTACAGTGCCATAAACCAAATAGCTGTTGCCTTGAAAGACTTTGCTTTTTCCTGAGGTCAAAGTAATACCATATATGGCTCAGTAAATTTAAAAAAAGAGCCCTTTTTTTGTTATAAAAAATAAGGACAACAACAGAAGAGGGTAGGGGAATAACGGATAAATCAGGAGAATCCAGAAAGTCTTGTTGGGTCATTGAAATGTTATTAGAAAGTGTCCTCTGAAAACAGGCCAACATAGAGATCGAGAATGGTTTAAACTATACCAAGAGGGGCTTAGGTCAGATGTAAACTGACCTGCTTAAAAAAAAGGCTTAGACTTTGAAAGATTTAAGAATTCTAATTCTGATTGATGATGAAGGGTGTTACCCACCTCCAGACAGAGAGGCAATAGATTAGAGAGAACATGGCCAATGGAGGAATTTGTTTCGTTTGACTATGTATGTTTGTTATATGGGTTTTCTTTTTCTTTTTTTTCAAGTGGGGATGGGGGAAAGAGAGAAAAAAATGCTTGTTAATTGAAAAAAAGTTTAGACAGATTCCTAGTTCATAGAGCTCATGTCTGACTCTTCATGACCCCATTTGAGGTTTTCTTGGCAAAGATACTGGAGTGGTTTGCCATTTTCTTCTCCAGCTCATTTTACAGATGAGGAAACTGAGGCAAATAGGGTTAAGTGGCTTGCCCAGGGTCACACAGCTAGTGAGTATCTGAGGCTAGATTTGAACTCGGGAAGATGACTTTTCCTGACTCAAGGCCTGGTACTCTATCCACTGTGCCACCTAGCTGCCTAACAGAGCCATGCAGGTTAGGTAACTAGGTAATCCCTCATAACTTTGGGGGCATGGCCCTGGTCTGTGAGTATGATTCGGTGAGATTTCCTCAGTCTGTCCTTTGTCCTTATCATCTGTGCACTGGATGGGCTGTGGAGCTAATTGAGACTGATGACTGATTTTTCAAATATCCTGTGAATAGGACTGCCTAACTCTTTTCCTTGATCCATTTCCTTTTCAGTGATCCCTTTTTATAGCTAGGGGGCCGTCCCACCGGTACAGAACTAGATCAGTTGGTAGATTTAGGAAAAGTCAATTATTACAATTCTAAGCCTTGCCCAGAAAAAGGGGACATTTCTGAACTGGAGAGAATACTCTGAATTTTTCTATAGGGTTTGTTAAGATTTTAAAGCATTCACCTCACAACAATCCTATGAATCAAGCAGAGTAGAAGGGATTGTTATCCCCTTTACACAGATGAAGAAAACCAAGAAAACCATGTACATGAACATGCTGCTAGTTGATGCTGGGACTTGAACCCAAGTTTTATGCCTATGAGTTAAGTGCCCTTCTCTCAGCATCATGAAATGACCTGTAGACACTCACCTGGATCTGACCTGGCCCAATGTAAAACTTCTTCAAGATGTTTATGAGAAAGTGCTGGACTTCTACCCAGGGGTAGATGCTGTTGGAGCCATCCAACACAATAATGATGTCCATGTATGTTTGACACCCTAAGGAAACAGAGACAATCACAACTTAACCCTATTTGCATTTATAACAAGTTACAGACTTTTGGGCTGGAGGGGACTTTTCCTTCAGACTGCAAGAAATCATAGCCATCTCAGGATATTAAATCCTTCTTTAAATGCCCCCAGGGAAGGAGAATCCTTAATCTTTTCTTGGCCATCTGTTCTAGCCTCTAGCCACACTCACTGTCACTCAATTTTTCTTTACATCTGATCTAAGTTCTTTTTGGTATAGTCTAAACCACTCTGTTGATCTCTTTTCAGAGGATACTTTCTAATAGCCTTTCAGAGAGTTAAAGATCATTGCAATATCACTCCCCGGTCTTCTTTCCTCCTGGTCAAATAATTCCAGTTTTATTAAACTGTATGAATTTGCAAGCTTCTCATCTCTGTCTATCATATCTGTCTTTAGTTAGGGATCCCAGAAACAGATGCAGATTTCAAATCGAGGATGAAGGACCAAGGACTGCAGGGTTCATAGGATGCTAAAATAGTAGATTATCCAATTTGGAAGGGACCTTGGAGATCATCCCTTCCGAAGTCCCTCCCAGATCAATGATCCTGTGTATGATCTTTTGACCACAAAAGCCTTCATCTGACAGATGAAGAAACTGATGCCCCAGAGAGTGATTTGGTTAAAGTCACTGAGATTGATGAGCATTGGAACTGGGCTGCTTCCTATAGCTAGATGATCTCTCATTTTACAGAGAAGTAAAGAGGTCACACAATTAATTATGGGTAGAGCTGGAATTAGAATTTAGTAGATTGACTTCCAGGGTTGGGGAAGGCTCTAGTCTGTGGGCTGCATCTGGCCCTTGGCTTAATAATGGCGTACTGGGAAAAGTACTGGATTGGAAATTAAGAGTCCTGAGTTCTAGTTTTGACTGAACGTACCTCCAATATATCTTCCAAATTATTTATCCTGTCTATTTCTTGTTCATACATAGTTATTTCTACCTTATATTCCTATTGGCCTGTGAGCTTGAGAGAAGGACTGTTTCTTTTCTTTCTTTTTTTTCCTTTTTTTTTTTTGGAGGGGGCAGGTAGGGCAATTGGGGTTAAGTGACTTGCCCAAGGTCACAATGGCTAGTTTTTTTGTGTTAAGTGTCTGAGGTCACATTTGAACTCAGGTCCTCCTGACTCCAGGGCTGGTGCTCTATTCACTGTGCCACCTAGCCGCCCCAACGACTGTTTCTTTGCCTTTCTTTGAATCGCTGAGTGTCTGAAGCTAGATTTGAACTCAGGAAGTTCAGACCTGGTACTCTATCTACTTTGCCACCTAGCTGCACTAAGTATTTCTTTAAGTGCCTAATATTCAATGATCTGAGCCTTCCCCACCACCCTCCTCCATGCCCACTTTTCCCCCTCCCCCAATCATGATCCTATCAAGCAAGGAGAGGCTGTTCCATTGAGGGGATTGGACAGCAGGGTTTGGCAGGGACTCTTTAACCCACTTATGGGGCCCTGGGCAAACATTTGTGGCTGGTCCACTGTTTATTTTTTCCATATTGTTAGGAACAGGGAAAAATGGATACCATTATGCAATTTATCGTAAAGCAGTGCCTTATGAGGCTTTTTGGCTTGCAAATATGTCAATAATGTCTGTGTTGTCGAGACTTTGAAATATGCTCACTTCAGCTCTCATTATAGTAAGATCTGTGGGACAATCTTGGGTCCTATTGGTTAGTGCTGAGTTTTTGATCCCCTTCATTTTAGAGGAAAAAAAACTCCAGTTCACCAGGGTAGTTTGGAATCAGTAGAGTAAGACAACTCCTCAAGGCTGTTTCTGTGTGGGAAGAAGTGACTTGGCCATTCATATCACATTGGCTGGGCTGCAAGCAGGGTTTGATCATCTTAACATATCTGTGGTTGACCAAACTTGATGGATTTGCCTCCTCCCCCTGCCCCCATCCCCCACAATGCATTTAGGACCTCATATTAGGGGGCCTCTGGTATTTAGGGGTTTTGAGAAATTTGCCTCTTTTTGCCTAGAGCAGGGGTTCTTAATCTTTTTTTTTGTGATACAGACCCACTTTGGAAGTCTGGTAAAGCCTATGAGTCCCTTCTCAGAATAATGTTTTTAAATGCGTAATATAAAATACATAGGATTACAAAGGAAATAAATTATATTGAAATACCATTATCAAAATAGAAAAAAACAAAACAAGTTTCTGGACCCCAGGTTAAGAGCTGCTGGCCATTTAGTCCAACCCTCTTATTTTACAGACTAGGAAACTGAGCCATAGGGAGGCCTAGTGACTGGCCCAAAGTCATATAGAAATATGTAGCAGATTTGAACAATGCAGTGAATGCTCGTTACTCTGTGCCACAGTCTTGATGGACTGAAAACAGAATCTTTCTGGAATCCTCCTCTCCTGTTGAGACATTTGTCTTCCTGAATCCAGTGAGACAGTCACTTTACTTTTGGGGGAGCTGTCTCTTCATCCCCTGCTACCATCTTTCCCTTTTTGGGGGATTGGGGAGGGGGAAAGGAAGAATTATTCATCACTTTGTGTGAGCAGACCCATTACCTCTTTTTCTGCCAAGTGGTGTTGTTATTTCACTGACCAAGATCCTCACAGGGTAACGATTACTCCTCCTGGCTCATTGCCCTGGATCCTCTGTCTGAGGTCTCTCCCCTCTTACTACCCCTCCCTAATATAATAATTCCATCTACTGGTTGAGTCTGTTATTAAGGGAGAGTAAGGGTGTGGGTAGGGCAAGGTGCTAATCCTTTCACCCTCCATAAAAATGGCAGCAGGCAAGGCTTCTGCAATGATGTTGAACAGAAAGGAAATGGGAAGGCGTTGAGCCAAGCAGTCTGTGCTCGAAGGATGAGGCCTAAATTCTTTCCTTATTTTTTCTTCCTGAATTGATCTGAGCTGCATGCCCATACCCAGAGAAGAGGGGGTGGTGGGAGATCTCCCTGCTTCAATATTCCAAGACCCCCTTTAAGAAAAACAAAAAACCCCAAGGGTGGAGGGTGAGGTTTAGTGCTACTGGGAAGACTAGGCAGGCAGGGAGATGATTCCCAGATGCCAAGAGGTGTTTGTTTTTGTGTGACTTTTCTTAGAATGCTTTCCTCTTCTCTTGCATCACTGGGTCTGTCATTTACTTACTAGTCCCTCACATTTGTCCAGGACTTTTTAGCAGTCCTTTCTTGCCTGTCACCTTACTTTAGCTTCACAAACATCTTGTGAGGCAAATATTGTCACTGTTGAGTAACAGAGACGTCAAGTGATTTCCCCAAGATCTCCCAACTAGTTAGCTATGGGATGAGGAACCATCCAGGTGGGATTTTTTCTACTTCCCAATCACAGTCATGGCTGAATTAATCAAAGCTGCAAACTTCCCATGAAAGGTCTAAGGTCCAGCCCAAGACAGAAGTTATATAGTAACCTACTTTGGAGAGCTGGGGCCACTGTCTTGGAGAATCTGAAGTTGGAGTTGACCCGAGAGCACATCCCTGTCGTATAGTATGAACTCCCACACTCGTGAGACCAGAGAGGGCTGCATGCCTATAAAAGATAACAGAGGGACATCTGTAAGATAGATGGAATTTAAGTGGGGAGGTCTTTTACCTGGGGCAAAAGCAGTTTGGAGGGGAAGGGGAATAAATAGGGCCAAAGAAGACAGCCTAAAGGAGGGAGGGGGGAGAGGGGACAGAACATAGGGTAGGTTATCCATAGGAGTAGTTATCCCATTCTCCATCTGCTCCAGATTTCATACCCAGAGGAGTTAGGGAGAAAGGCAACTCCTGGGGGATGGGGATTGAAGTTCTGGGAGTTTTTGATCCCCTCAATTTTGTTTTTGGTAGGGGGTGGGAAGAAGGGGGTAGTGGCCCTGCTCTGGACAAGGGAGTAGGGTCATGCTATATGAAACAGACCAGGTGGTCTGAAGGCTGCTATGAGGAGGAAAGCATACCCCATTCCATGCTGGCATCCTGAGGAAAAGCCCCACTCTTCCCACACTAGTTAGATATCTGAACTTAAGGAAAGGCTCTTAAATTCTAGAGCGGAAGGTCACCTGCAGAGGTTATCAGGTCCAGCTCCCTCCCTCTACAGCCCAAGACAAATGCTCGTCTCTCCTAGTTTTAAAGTCCCCAGTGGCTAATTTGAGCTCTTATCATAGCTTAAACTCATTTCTCCCCTGAAGGCTGAGGTTGAGGGAGGATGTGGAATAGTTAGTCCCAGACTTTGGCTTCTGTGCATTTTTCCCATTTGTGGAATGACCTCCATTCCTTTTTATCTGTTCTTGTCAAAATCCTGCTCTTCCTCAAGGCTCATTCAGCACTCTACCTCCTCTGTGAAGTCTTCCATGATTCCCCCTGCTGGAAATGAGCTCTCCCTCTCTAAATTTTCATCCGACACTATGCTTGAATATTTCCTTTGCAATCCCCATACTCTATCTTGTATCATGCTTATCTGTATACATTATAGGTCATATTCTCATTTAGAAGATGGTAAACTCCTTGATGACCTAATAATTTTGTTGTTTTTTGTTTCCCCAATGCCTCGCACAGTGCTTTGCATACTTTGTTTTGGCTGGCTCTGTGGTTCCATCTGGGTGTGGAAATGCCCTTCATTTATATAGGCAGCCAACTTTCTGCAACTTACAGTCTTGGACCTGATGTGTTGAGAGCTTAAATGAATGAATAAATAAAATATTTGTTAAATGCTTATTCTCCTGAGCACTGGGCTAAGGGCTAAGGATACAAATTGAAAAGTAAGAGTCTTTGCTTTCAACAAGCTCACATTCTCATGGGGGACCATATGTTAAATGACTTAAATGACGTGGTCACATAACTAGTATGGGGACAGGGGGAGTATTTTAACTCAGGCCTTCATGACTTCAAGGTCAGTCCTCTATCCTCTATGCCTAGCTACTCCCTCTCCCAATTTTCTTGTAGTAAGTTGTTTAATAGCTGAATACATGTTTATGGAGTTGAAATGAACAGGGGTCAGAGACCCCCGAAAGGAGTAATCATATCCTTACTTAGTCTTTTTTTTTTTTTCCTCCAGGAAATACACGTATTTAGTTTTTACTCGAAGATCCTATTTCCTGTTCTAACTGTGCATGTAACTTTCTGGAAACCTATAGGCCCATTCTTAGAATAATGTTTTTAAATGCATAAAATAAAATATACAGGATTACAAAGGAAACCAATTGTAATGAAATACAGACATAAAAATGTTTTAAAAGGCAGGGATCTCCCTGGTTTTATCTAAATGCCTTTCTGGCAGCTTCCATCTCTATGGACTGGATGTTTCAGTGGTCTCCTTCAGACACCATGGTTCTGTGGGGGTCATCTCAGTAGTTGTCTGGAACCTTCCCCCTTTCAGGGATACAGAGAAGCTCTTTTGGGAAAGAAGGCCAGGCTTGGATGCTTAATCTTCAGTGATACTTTTCATAAACTGAGGCCCCATTCAAGCCACACATGCTCAGACATGTAACACAAGGTCTTGAACAGGCCAACAGGTAGGAGGCCAGTCATGTTACATAGTAGGGCTAACCCTAGAGACTTTAGATCTGGACATCACTAGGATATTTAGGGTAGGACAAATAAAATACCAAATTCCTATACCTTCCCTCAACATTTGAATATAACTGAAATTGGGTTAAAATGTACATCAAATGCAGCCTTGAAGAGGATTAAAAGAAAGGGGGGGGACCAAATTTTATTAAGCACCTACTATGTGTCAGACACTTCTTTTAAGAAATATCAAAGGAGGGGCAGCTAGGTGGCAAAGTGAATAGAGCACTGGCCCTGGAGTCAGGAGGACCTGAGTTCAAATCTGGCCTCAGACATGTAACACAAAACTAGCTGTGTGACCTTGGGCAAGTCACTTAACTCCAATTGCCCTCCAAAAAGCAAAAAAAAAAAAAGAAATATCAAAGGGTACCATGAAACCCAAGGGGAACATGTGAAGAAGGAAGCCTGAGGGAGTCCCATTCACTTTGTTTGGGAGAAGTGTGGGCTTCTTGTGAATCTACAAGCCACAGGTATTTTTTAGTACTAGCTGGGAGAGCTGTTTCTTTCCATCTCAAATTTCCTTCTTTGGCTGTTACCCTGAGTGACTGTGTAGTATAGTTCTATGTGTCTGGAACTCCCAGATAACTGTCTCTTATGTCCCACTATTGTGGAGAAAGGTATAGGGGAACTAAGAGATTGGCTACTTAAGACCACATGATGTTTAGAAGGCTTTCACTGGGAACTTGTGGCACAAAGATGTTCCAAAGCTGTCTCTCCATCAGCTGGCTCCCTGGAAACAGCTCCCAGAGGGAAGCCCAGAAGTCTGTCTTGTGCCCAAGATAATAATCCATAATTATGTTGAGTTCCCTTCCAGACCAGTGTCAAGGGAGAAGCAGCAGCATTATTATTTCAATTGATCATTCAGTCAATGTACATATATTTCTTGAGCACTGGATTTGGAATCAGGAAGACCTGAGACTCGGTCATTTACTAGCTCTGGGACTCTGGGAAAGTTCTAAACCTCTTTCAGCCTCGATTTCCTCAACTGTAAAATGGAGATAATAATAACCTTCCTTACAGGTTGCTGTGAGGCTCAAAAGAGATGTTATTAGTAAAGTGTTTTACAAACTTTAAAGCGTTATATAAATGCCAGCTATTACCATGTGCAATTTTGGAAACTATTTCCCTTATTGTTTCTGTCCCTACTTTGTCCCAGTATCCCACTCAACTTTTCTTCTTTCTTTTCTTTTTTTTTCCTTTTTGGAGGGGGAAGGTAGAGCAAATGGGGTTAAGTGACTTGCCCAAGGTCACACAGTTAAATTTTGTGTTAAGTGTCTGAGGCTAGATTTGAATTTAGGTCCTCCTGACTCCAGGTAGGGCCGGTGCTCTATTCACTGCGCCACTTAGCTGCCCCAACTTTTCTTCTTTCTTAATTAACACTTATTAAAGTGCCTACTATGTGCCAGACACTGTGCTAAGTGTCAATATTCATTTCTCCTCATCTTCAAAATATTGAAGGTTCATCTCCTTTACATACCTTTCCCCAACAAATCTCACTTAGCTTAGCTTCCCTGGGCTTCCTCTAGGCAGCTAAGTGATCAGGGAGTGTGGCTAGCTAGCACTGCTTAGCTCAGACTCAAGTGTGACAAACTGCCATCCACAGATGCCTTGTGCTCATCCCTCTTTAGTGTTATTTGAGTGGCTCAGTGTTGACTAGATTCCTTGACTAGGAGGGGAGGAAATTTCACAACTCCTGTCTAGTTCTCTAGGTTTATTTATATCAGTGAACCCCTTTGGCTTGAACCCATCCATCACAACATACTGGCTAATCACTTTAATCACCAGGAGGCACCCCAGGCCAGGTGAGGGCCTGGCCTAGATCACTTGCTCACTTCTTAAGCTCTTATAAATATGATTCCCAGTATATTAATTTTCACTCCTTTCTATGGTTCTTTGAAAATGTCTTCAGATCTTGTGTATGTCTTTTGTCTCTTGCTTAACTAGGAACTTCCCAAGGCAGAGGCTGTCTCCCTCTTTATAGCAGGAGCTCCCTAGAGGTGAGAACCATGACTCCTTGAGCTCTGATGGTGGCAACTAAAACTCTTTCTCTTATACTTGGGAAAAAGAGAAAGGAGAATCTGCTGGTCTTCCCGCCTGACTCTTGGAGAAATTCTCTGGAGTTCACCTTCAGACAAGTTGCTCTCCTACCCATGACTTCTTTCTAAATCAGTATGGAACCCATGGGTTTAGGGTAGAGGAGGGATGCTGAACATGGTGGTAATGGAAGGAACTTGGGGATGGGGACAAAAAAGGACAGAGTTGTTTCTTACCACAAAACTGTTATCCTTGGGGTTGGTGGTGAGGCTCAAGCCCAGACGCATGTTATCCTTCCTCTCAGACACGTTGGACAGGGTGACTCTTCCTAATGAAGATCAAGGAGAATAGGGGAACATCAGAATAGAAGATAGCCTAGGACTATGCATTATTATAACTTTCTTGGAGAGAGAGAACCCTAGAAAGAATAGGGAAGTTGGCCAAGTTTGTCTCTGGTGTACCCATTAGTTCTTTTCCACCTCAGTGGTATCTTTTTGCTCATTTTCTGTTCTCCAATCTCCTTGATTGCTCAGGGAGCCACACTGTGACCTACCCCCCCCCCCACCTTTCTAATAAATTTCTCTCTTTTTCCCTTCCCTTGTGCTCCCAGTGACTCCATCAATGATGCATTCAAATCACCATCATCACCATCACCATCATCATTACCATCATCATGATTACCACCACCACTACCATCATCATCATCATCATCATCATCATCATCATCATCATCATCATCATCAATCATCATCACACATACACACAGAGTTCAGGTCTTGTAACAGCCCAGATGGGGAGATATATTTGTGCAGATATATTCTGATGGCCTCAAATTGTTCTACATATATGGCTACCTAGTTTGGCTATGCATAGGACCTGGACCTATGCTGGAATGATACCTCCCCATCTACACAGGATTCTAAGTCTGAAGCTTTAGAGTCAGAAAGCACTGGGTTTAAATTCCATCACTGACAAATACTGTCTATCTTTTCAGCGTCCCTAGGAGACTCTCTAAAATGATAAATTGTTCAGCAGGTTCTGATCTGCATGAATAGAGGGAGTTTTCTCACTGGGAGTTCCCTATAACATTAAAATCATAAATCCATCGCTCTGTCATTCCACTCCCTTCCCTGCCCTACCTCCCTCCAAACAAAACAAAACAAAACAGAACAGAACAAAAACCTACTCTCCTTTCTCAAAGTGCTAAGAATGGTTAGGTCTTAGACTAGAATGAATTGGGGGAAAGGGCCTGAATGTGGGTTACCTGCTATCTACAGTATTCAGCACATTGTCATTTATAGAAAAATACTTAATATAGGCTTAGAATCATGGGGAAAATGATACTTCTCTCTCTCTCTCTTTGAGGCAGTTGGGGTTAAGTGACTTGTTCAGGGTCACACAGCTAGTAAGTATCTGAGACCAGATTTGAACTCAGATCTTCCTGACTCCAAGCTCTATCCATTGTACCACCTAGATACTCCGGTACTTTTTTCCCCAAAGAACAAATTCATTTCTCTTTCTTTTGGTTCTGTGGCTGTTCTATTCCCTCCCCTCTGCCTCCTTGACTCTCCGACCCAAATCTCTGGAGTTTTCTGAATTTTCAGAAGAAGAGGATTCAAACTGTTTGATTCTTCCATTCTAGCTTGGGAGGAGGAGTGACTTAGAGCAACTACTTTCTCTCAATCCCTACCAAAACTTGTGTTCTACCTTTCTGAGCCCTACTCAGGGGATGACCTAGTCTGTTATAATAATAGCTCATGTTTCATAACATAGTACATTATATTATAGCACATTACATTATTGTCCATCAATTTCCCCTCCCCCTTCTACCAAATGCCTCCATCGAGTCCCATAAAATACCATATAAACTGTCATTCTTTAATCAGAAATCAAGTTCCCAACACTAATAACCTGAGGAGAGGGAGTATAGTGTCAAACAACCACCCCTATCTAAGTGTTCATAACTGCTACTGGGGAGGGAGAATATGAAGAAGAGTGGAGAGAGAGAGAGAGAGAGAGAGAGAGAGAGAGAGAGAGAGAGA
>NW_027186296.1:34960491-35077991 GCF_028583685.1 Petaurus breviceps papuanus | reverse complement strand
TTCAAATGACACATAATGAAAAATGCTGTCTTTCTCCAGAGAGAGAACTGATGGACTCTGAGAGCAGATTGAAGCATATATCTTTCTTCACTTTCCTTATTTTTCTTGCTTTTTTTTTTTTTGCAGCATGGCTAATATGGAAATATGTTTTACGCGACATGTATAACAGGTATTATATTGCTTGTCTTCTTAATGGATGGGGTAGAGCCTGGAGGGGAGGAGAGAATTTGGAACTCAAAATAAAAAAAATGAATGTTAAAAAATAAATAAGATAAAAAATAGACACAAAAGAACCCATGTTTTAGGGATATTTTCATTTTATCACCAATCAAAGCTTCAAGAGAAGGGAATGAAATGTTAATGGCAGAATGTCTGACTATGTGATGGAGAGAGAGTGAGTGAGTGGGTCAGCAATAATTTATTAAGTACCTATTCTGTATTAGGCACTATGCTAAGTGCTGGGTATAAAAATAAAGGACAATACACTCTTCCTGCCCTCGAGGAACTCAGATGCAAATTTCAGAGGGAAGGGAGAAACCGCTAGGAAAGGCCTCCAGCAGAAGCAGGCATTTGAGTTGAGTCTTGAAGGAAGTCAGGAAAGTTAAAAGATGGGGATTAGGAGGGAAAGAATTCCAGGCATGAAGCATAGCCAATGTAAAGGTAGAAGTTGGGAGATGTTGTATTCAAGGAATAGCAATGAGACCAGTGTACCTGGATGTGAAGTATGCACCGTATGTGGAGGGGAGTAAAGTGTAAGAAGACCAGAAAGGTGGAGTCTAGGGGCCAGCTTGAAAAGAGCTTAAAATGCCAAATAGGATTTTATATTTGATAATTGTGAGTCGCATAAGTTTATTAAATAAATGGGTCACACAGTCAGATCTGTGCTTTAGGAAAATCATTTTGACAGCTGTGTGGAGGCTGGATTGGAGAGAGACTTGAGGCAGGGAGAAGACTTAGTAGGCTGCTACAATAGTCCA
The DNA here is from genome assembly GCF_028583685.1 of Petaurus breviceps papuanus. Taxonomy (NCBI): domain Eukaryota; kingdom Metazoa; phylum Chordata; class Mammalia; order Diprotodontia; family Petauridae; genus Petaurus; species Petaurus breviceps. The sequence goes on along the minus strand of NW_027186296.1, from coordinate 35,077,014 downwards.
GGAGTGAGGTGATGAGGTGGTTGTGTGAATGGAATGATGTAGAAATGACAAGTTTGGCAGCAGATCAGATATCTGGGGTGAGCATGAGCAAGGAGTTGAGGAGGACACTGAACTCGCAAACCTGGGAGACTAAGAAGATGGTGATGCCTTTGATAGTTATAATCTTGGGAGAGGGGAGGACTTGAGGGGAAAGGTAATAACTTCTGTTTTGGACATGTTGAGTTTGAGATACTTCTGAGACATCCTCTTCAAGATGTTAAATAGTAGTTGGTGATATAAGGCTGAAGCTCAGGAGAGAGACTAGAGCTGAATATAGAGATCTAGGAATCATTAGCATAGAGATAATAATTGAATCCATGGGAGCTGATGAAATCACCAAATGAGATAGTACAAAGGGAAAAGGGTACAAGGTCCAAGACTGTCTTGGGTAGGGGTGTGAACCTGTGTGGCCTCAAGGTCACATGTGGCCCTCTAGGTCCTCAAGTGTGGCTCTTTGATTGAATCCAAACTCCACAGAATTTTTTAAAGGGGAAAATTCTGTTTGAATTCAGTCAAAGGGAAGCACTTGAGGACATGGCGGGGGGCACCTCCTATTTAGTTGCCATGACGATGAAGATCCAACTAAGGAGACTGAAAAGAAGCAGTGAGATAGGTAGTTAGAGAACCAGGCCAATGGGAGAGATATTTTTGTGCATGGAGCCTTGTACCCCTTCACCATTATTTATCAGGGACCTTCTTATATCCAAAAGCTTCCATTAATATCCATCTTCCTCCCAGTGTTCCATTATCAGCACAGTGAGGAAGGTCTTTGGGTTGGGAAGACAAAAACTGAGGCAAACAATCCCAAAGAGAATTTTGGGATTATTGGGATCTTCTCTCATGCCAGGCCTGCCTAGAGTCAGCATGTATAAGAAGGGAGAACACTGCGGGAGTTTGGAAATGAATTGTGCTTGCAGACCCATGTAGTAAATGGAAAGAGGGAAGGAGACAAATAGTACTTTATCATATCAGAACAGCACAGCTTTGAGAATTGGATGCTCTCACATTTTTTTTTTATTTGTTTCTGTTGGGTCTGGTAATGCTATTTTCTTGTTCTTTGAGTTTTCTTTGGGAAGTTTTGCGTGGTTGTGCTTCTGAATTACCTGAGAGTCTGGGGATTGACCTTTAATGAGCTCATGTTGCAGGAGGGGAGAAAAACCGTGACTCTGATTTCTACCTTCTGAGAATCCTCCCACCCCAAAAGAATGTAAATTCCTTGAGGGAAGGCACTGTCTCGTTTTTGGGTTGTATACACAGTATTGAGCATATGGAAAGTATTTAATAAATGCTTGTTGATTGATCAATTGCTCATTTCCTCTCTGACATTTGTGGATGAGATAAGTCTTGAAATTCAAGGAATAAGAAGTTACCTTTTATAATTCTCTTTCCTTTACACTTTTCCCCCTCCACCAAATCTCCTAAGTATACCTCTTAGCTGAATTTTAGAAGATAATCAGTCTTTTAACTTAATTTACACTTAAGAACAAATGACCAAACATAGTCTTGCCAGGGCAGTTTCACATTTTACATTTTAGATGAGAATGCTGCTAGACCAACCCTAAAGGCTCTCTAACTGGGAAACGGGAATAAACTGATGTGAAAAATTAATCATCAGTGGGAGAGAGGTTGTTTATGATCTTGCCCTGTCTACTTACATTTAAATCAGGGCTTCTAATTCTGACTGAACATAATGCTGGCCTTAGCTATAGATCTCTGATCCCAGCCAAATCCATGGCAGAAGAAAGAGAATTCCAAGGAGTAGGAGCACATGGAGTGAAGATTGCTGCCTGGAAAGATCTCAGAAAATCCAGAACTTGGGCTTTGCTCCCTTTATTTTTCCACGATGGGGTTGAAACTTATATGGATTCCAATTGCCTATTCACTTTTCCCCTGTGGGAAGAAGGAAACTCCAAGATTGTGAACTTTTTGATTGTCAATTTCCTCATCTCCTGGCTTGCTCCTTTTGCTCCCCCAGTGCCTCTAGTCATTTAGGGAAAGGACAACAGCCTCAAATACCAGAGAGAGAATGCTGAGCTGGGAGTGAGGAAAACCTAGGTTCAAATCCTGATTCAGACACTTACTAGTTGTGTGATTCTGGGTCAATCATGTAACTTCTCTGAATGGGGATAATAAAAACACTAGCTTCACAGAATTGCTCTGAGAATCAAAGTGGACAGTGTGTATAGTGCACTTTGTAAATCTTGAGGTACTAGTCAGTTAATATTATCTCATTCTGTTTTAATAGGGTTCAGATAAAAACAGTCCTGGGACAAGATGCTAATTCTGCTTGCAGTCTTTTATATTTAATGTTCTACAGATTATTGCATAGGTGAATAAAATAACTGCTTTTTTGTTATTTGAATGAAATTTTCAAGATGTAAATAATTCTGTAGGTTCACTTGTGGACATCCTCAGTACAACCCCAGTAGCAGGCTGGATAACAGGAATGATATCAATATATATCTTATAGTGTTCTCCCATGATTTTGATCTCCTCTGTCAGGTTTCTATATTGTAAAAATTTTCTTTCCATGTAGTTTGGAAATCAGAACTATTTGGTATGTCATCTTCTATCAAAAACATTATTTATAAGTTTTTACGGGGTCAGTATTACTGTGAACAAGAGTTCAATATGTGATAATCCTCCAATTCTAATCCGATTTGTGAATTAAATTTTCTAGGATATTTTGAGGTCTGTATTTTTACTGTGGAGATTTGTTGTCCTCCAGTCCTTGAAAGTGATGCATAATTCTAGCCACCAGGTCATACTTTGTTACATATTTGTAGTTCAGTTATGTCTAACTCTGTGACCCCTTTTGGGGTTTTCTTGGCAAAGATACTGATGTGACTTGTCACTTCTTTTTCCAGTTCATTTTACAGAGGAGAAAACTGAGGCAAATAGAGTAAAATGTCTTTCCCAGGGTGACTCAGCTATTAAGTGTCTGAAGCTGGATTTGAACTCAGGAAGATGAGTTTTCCAGATTCCAGGCCCTGAACTCTTTCTACTGCACCACCTAGTTGTCCCATTGTTATATACAGGGTTAGTGCTAACTTTTTTAGCTTGATGTATTACATTTTTTTCTACCATTTCTTTTCATAATTGATTACTAAGTCCAGATTTCTCAAGACTAACGATTCTGTAATTTCTGGTGGCAATGACATGGTCCTGGATGGGCATCAATAAACCCCTTCATTTCCAGAAACAAATCTGGATGATTCAACCATTTCTTTGGCCCTTTTTTTGGTCAACATATTGTTGGCTGAGTTCATATGAATGCCACCAGTGGCTAAGGGCCTTTTGATTACTTTTTGATTATTTTATTATTATTTTGATTATTCTTGGATCTTGGCTCTATTTGGAACTGAACCACTTTCAGTAATATTTGACAAATTCAGTGGTGTGTACCTGTTATTAACCTTTATTCCTTATTGGTGAGGTGATGCTTGATTGATTGTTCCAGAAGCATTTCTGTAGGCTGTACACCTTTTTCAAAAAAATGTACTCCAATCCTCTCACTCCTTTTTTTGATGATGGAGTGTTAATTTTTCCTATATTTTGTATGGATGCCTTAGGATGAGAGGCCTTATGTATTAATATCATTTCTGTTAGGATATGTTCCAAATCTGTTGTGGTTCACTTAATTCCAAAAGGCTATATTGAAATAGGTATTGGTTAGGTATTAACAGCTTTAAAAATGTTCTTCCCATTTAGATTTGCTTTCAGAATGCCAGTAAGTTTCTTAACATATTCAGCCACATTTTTTATGTCTTTATGAGTGATATGTTTTTGCCTAAAGGAGACAAATGTAGTTTTTGGTACTGTTTTCATCTACTCTTTTAATTGGACCTCTAGATTAATGCTCAAAGCCATTGGTCTCTATCTTTCCTTAGAATACATAAGATATTTTACATGTATTTAGTACAAGTGACACTTTACTATCTTTGGAAAAACATTCCATGAGATAAAAGAGCACTTTGATATCTTGATGTTACCATGTACATAAAATGGTTAACATAATGCTGTGGCTTGATTCTCTCTTTAACATCGAATTCATACTTAATTCTGCTTAGAAGACATGATCATATATTTAAGGCCAGACTAGGGATTCTTAACCTTAGAAGTCTGTGACCTTGTTTTAAAAAATATCTTGTTTTTTTTTTAAATTTAATTGATCTCCTTATTAACACTATGAATTTTTATGCATTTAAAAGCATTATTCTAAGAGTTCAAAGGCTTCACTAGACTGCACAAAGAGTCCAGAACACAGAAAAGGGTAAGGACCCCTGACAAAACCATAATGGGTTTAAACTATCACATTTCACCACATAATTATTGTAGCTTTTATGCCAAATATTTTTGCAAAAAAGTGGAGTGCGACCATTATGTGAAGCTTTGAAAAACTGTGCTGGTAATGCTTAAAAGTAATTTATTACTGAACTGTCTTTGGTGCAAGATTAGGATGCACAGAATACTTGTGAAGAGACATTAAAATTGAATACTGTCAGTATGCATGTGCTGAGAATCTAGGCTGGTGGCTTGCAATGTGGGAGAGATAAATGAGTAAGCCATTGGTGAATACATTGATGATCTGTTAACCTTTTAAATGGCCTGAGGAACAGAATTATACCATGCAACGATTATTCAATGAAAGGTTATAAACCAATTTTTGGACAAAAAACCAAACAAACAACAAAACCCAGGGTGTGATTATTATTTGGTGGCAATGATTATGCTGTGAAATATGGTGTTTTCATGACAAATGGCACATTTTATGTCAATTGGTCTTGACATTATTATTTTGTTGGCATGTTTTAAAAGAACAGTCTTCCATGAGGACATGAGATACTCAAGTGTTTTCACTAGATGAGGGTCTATTTTATATATTTGCAATACTTTGAGGGCACAATTGAGTCAAAAACTTTGTGATAATCAATAAAACCCAGGGTAGATGTTAAGCTTGTTCAATAATTACTGAATCTGTAATGAGTTGCTCTCTGTACCCTGAGTCTTTTTGGCACACCTTTTCTTCCTCAGTCTATTGTTTTCTTTTAAATGTTTAATAGATTTTTTTTTCTTAGAGTCAGGCAGTGAATGTTTATATAAAGTAGATAAAGATGTTATTGAACTGTATTTGGAGGGATTCTTGATCTTTAAGGAGAAAATAAGTGATGATTTTAGTTAAGAAAGATGGGGTCAGGCTAGCTTTTGAGGGGAAGCCAGTAAAGTGCTGCTAGTAATTCAAGCACTACTGTGAAGTATTTGAGCCAGTGATTATGGCTCTTATCTGGCTTCGCTGCTTTCTAGTTTTGCTAAGAAGTTAGAATTTCAGTCTTCTCCCTTGATGCAGACTGTTCTGTCATTCATTATATTAACTGTCGACAAGCTTTCTGTTTCTTTTTTGATCCAACTTGCATTTTTATTGTGTTTGGTTCCTTATGATCATATATATGACCAAACATTTTCCACAATCTCTTTCTTTGGGGGTTCTCTCTCTCCTCTGATTTCTTTGATTCTCAAGTCTCTGTAGTAAAGTTTTAGACTCATGTTGAATTGCTTACTTTGTTTTTTTTTTTTTTTGCATTGCTCTGATTCCTCATATAGCCTTATATATATTTTTGCTTTTAATTTTTTTAAGGGAATCTAGATTTTAGGGAGGTAGGAGGTACAGGAATACCTTGCCTTAGATACTTCCTGGCTGTGTGATTCTGGGCAAGTCACTTCCCTATTTTTTGCCTCAATTTCTTCATCTGTGTTCAGTTGTTTCAGTTGTGTCCAACTCTTTGTGACCTTATTTTGGGGGGTTTTATTGGCAAAGATCCTGGAGTGGTTTGCCATTTTCTTCTTTAGCTCATTTTACAGATGAGGAAACTGAGGCAAACAGGGGTAAGTGACTTGCTGAAGGTCACACAGCTAGTAAGAGTCCATATTCCCAACGCTTAGCACATAGATCATTGTTATTTCGTTGTTCTCATCTTTATGCTCAATGGTATGCAGATAGATGGTCTTGGAGGCAGTATTAATCAAGATTTATAAAAGGGGAACTGGGAGTAGCAAACCAAATATTTCCCTATGACCTTGACTGGGCAAGTCACGTTCCTTCCGAGGGCTTTAGTTTCTTCACATATAAAATTAGAGGGTTGAACTAGATGATAAGTTCTTTTTGGCTCTGAATTGAGGATCCTGGGAATGAGCTCTGTCTGACTTCAGGTTTTGAGGAAGGAGTAATTTCACCCTGAGTAGGGCAACAAAAATAAAGACAATCTCTCTTCCACCCTCTTTTATAAAATCATTCTCTTCCTTCTCCTCCTTCCAACTAAGGGGGAGAGAGAGAGAGATACAGATGAGAGAGAGAGAGAGAGAGAGAGAGAGAGAGAGAGAGAGAGAGAGAGGAGTCCCAACTGTGTTTTGAATTTCTAACCTGTGGAGTTGGAACTGCTGCTGTTGACATCTGGATAAAACACCATCACGTGACTGGGACAGCTGGTGGTTTGGCTTCTTGCCTGGGATCTGTGTATTCTTAAAAGTTTAGCTTTGATGATAGCCTTTCATCCATCTGCTTATCTTCCTAATCCTTAGGGGGTATCCCCTGCTCACTGGCGAGGAGTCTGGCTCCCATGCAGTCCTTCTCTTCTGTCCCCACTCTCAGGGAGGTGGGGCACAGTTGGAAGGAGTGGCTAGAACAGTCTTGATTGTTTTGAAACCAGAACAGTCTCCCAGGACTTTTGCACCATCATGAAAAGATATCTCATTGGCTAAATCAGCATCTTTCTGTGACTGTACTAGCTCCCCCAAGAGGTTAGAATATGTGTCAGCTCTTCAATGGATTCGTGACATCATTCATTCCCCAAAGATGCCCACTGCAACCCATCCATGCCTTTTTATCCTTCACAGGTCTAAAACTGGAAGGGACCTCAGAGGCCATGTAGTTTAACTTCCTCATTTTACAGATGAAGGAGTTTGCGGCTCAGGGAGCCTTGACTTCCCCCAAAGGCTCACAAGTAGTCATCATCAGGTATAGAATTTGAACCCAGATCTTGAGTCCAGAGTTAGTTAGTGGTCTTCCTATCATATTAAGCTGCTTCCCATTTCTATGACATTCTTCATTTCCTCCCATAAATTCTTTATAGGGACTCATCCACAGTGGTGAGGACCTCTTCTATATCTCCTAGCCCTAGAGAGATGGGTAGTCCCTCTCTTAACCCTCATTCTTACTACATGACCATCCCACCTCCTTTCTTGGTTATAAATCTTTTTAATGATACCTTTTACATCATTTCATATAAGCAATTCATCATTTATAGCATGTTGTAGTCTATTCATGCCCACCATGCATCTCCCTTGCCTTTTGAGTGACCTACAATTTTCACTCTTTGGAAATTGTGGTATCCCATGATTTGCAGCCAAATGACATCAGCAGAAGAAAATTAGTGTTAAAAAGATGGGATTTTGGTTCAGGGAGAAACTTGAGGTCAAATGCAATCAAGGCTGCTCTCATCCTCTATTCAGTTCTGGGCCCAGTTTATTGTTTATCTGTGGTAGTTTTTCTAAGATGCATATACTGATGGGTGAGCTCTGTGGGTCATCCAATCAGCTGCATGCCCCAGTCTGGATAGACGGCATTCTTCATTCAGTTTTTTTTATCCTGTCTAGATAGAAAGGTAGGAGTTTTGTGTGTGTGTGTGTGTGTGTGTGTGATTTTGAATCTTGTTGAGGATGCTCCATAATGTTTTCTTTGATGAAATCAACATGATGCCATACAAAGAAAAATCTGGAGGACTTCATCCAGACTGAGAGACTAATCTTTTTGCATTTTGGACCCTTCAGAATGATGCTTAAAATGTTTGTGTGTGTATGTGTGCGCACACATGTGTGAGTGTGTTCTGTTGTGTCCTACTCTTCATCACCCATTTGGGGTGTTTTTGACAGAGATACTGGAGTGTTTGCCATTTCCTTCTCTAGTTCATTTTACAGATGAAGAACTGAGACAAACAGGGTAAAGTGACTTGCCCAGGGTCACACAGCTATTAAGTATCTGAGGCCAGATTTGAACTCAGGAAGATGTCTTCTTGACCCTAGACCCTGCACTCTATCTACTTATACCCTTTAAAATGCTTAAAATACATCAAAGTACGAAGATGTATTTTTTCCCACCCAAGTTCACGAACCTCTTGAAATCCATCCACCAGCCCCAATTTAAGAACTCTTGATCTATATATAAGTAATCCTCCTTCCATTTGAGCTCTGTTCTAGGTAGTCTTCCACAACAACTACAAATACCTTTGGCTAGCATTTGCCTCACTATTACATGCATTCTTTGTTATTAATAATCAGAGGTCCATCAATAAAGTCCTCTCTGTTGCACCAATCACAAAAGCTTGCATGCTCTTATGCATGGGAAACATCTTGTTGGATTAAAGCCTTTAAGTTTCCATGCTGTTCTTACCAAATCGATGCTTTTTATAGTGAAGGAATAATAAGTATGGTGAAACTTGTATTCTCTACATTTTTTAGTTGACTATAGACTATAAAGATGTGGTCTGACACAGAATATCATTTGCAAAAGTCTGCCTTTTCTCTTCTCATATTTTCCCCCTAGGAAAGCCTCAATATGTATGTAAATTTTTCTCTTAAAGATTTCGTAAAGATGAAAAAGTAGGCATACAAGCTGTTATTTACAGATCTCTTCTTGCTCATCTTCTTAGTAATAGAAACATCCATGATTTATTTCTTCTAATCTTATGGTATCTCTTTTCTTTCTGATACCTTGGGGAATGATCCCTTAATATTCTTAAAATTACATACCTTCCTGGATGTGCATCCACTGTATTTCTTGGTCTTGTCTGGCTACTTTACTTATCTTTGTTTTAAAGTGCTATCTCCACTTCCACATGTAGCATATTTAGGACTATGATGTCCAGCCGTCCTAATTTCACTGGCATTGGTGGAGAATAGCTCATTTTTAATAAAATCTTGACAATCCTTTCCCATTTATCATGTTTGTTATTTTTCTAATTTTATCCTTAAATGCTCTTGGGATCATGGAGGTCGGTCATAGCATCTCTGGCCAAATCTTTTGCAACTTTATTTTTTCCACTGCTTATTGTTCTACAAGCTGAAATTGCTTGTAATCTTCCATTGTCCTGTTCCTTAAGATTTTACAAATGAGTTTTTACACGCTAAACTTGTTTTGTCTTTGGTTGCTATATATACCTCTGTTCAGCAAACAAACCCCAAATTTACAAATTGAGGCGGTTTCTAGGCCGCCTTGTTGAGATGTTTTATAATTTGTTTAACTCCAGTGGGAAAATAGTGAGAGCATTTATTAATTTCTGTTTCTTTATCCATCTCCTAGTTTGTTTAAATAGGTCATCTTGGAGCAGTTTTGTTTACCCAACATTCCTTTTCAACTCTGTTCCAGTTTGGTACTGATTTTGGACTTTGTTCTGACGACACACAGACAAGGTGATTCAGCAATAACTCCCATACTGGTAACAGGTTAGTTCCTCCAGGTTCATTCAGCTATACATGAACAGGAGCAAAGGCAGTGGACAATAAGAGCATACCATGGTTGAGACTTTGCAAGACTGAATCAACAGTAAGATAAAGGGGCAAGGCATTAGAGTTGGCCTAACATCGGTTTTTGTGAGGCCAGGAGCTAAGAATTGTTTTTATATTTTAAAATACAATGAAACTTTATTTCAAAATGTAAAAACCATTCTTAGTTAGTAGGATATCTAGTTTGGAGACTATAGAATAGAAAATAGTGTAGAGTTGAACTGGTTTATGACGGAGTTAAGACAGTGAAGTTTAAGTGACTTGCCTAAGTCACATGGGTAGTAAATGCCCAAAGTGGGATTTGAACCTAGGACCTCCCTAGGTCCAAGCCAGAGCCATATCCACTATATCATGTTACCCTAGAAAGAAGTAACAGAAGAGTCTACTTTCTACCAGGTACTATGAGTAGTGTTACCTAGGTTCAGTTTGGAACAATTTCCTTGTATCACTGGACACTTGTAAACGTCCCCAGTCTTCTGGTGACCATTGGTTTCAAATGGAGCTCCCACCACCAGCCTAGGAAGAAAGAGGAGAGAAGGTGAGTCCTTACTGGTGTCGGTATCAGTCCTTGTGGAGGGTTCAGACAGCGTTTAAACATAAGAAGCAGGGACTGGGGAGAAAGTTGCTGAGAGCAAGGAAGGCAAGAAACTATCCTGGAGAAGGGACATCCTCCAAACCTTTTAGTCTGGACCTATGTACCCATAATAGTCAAACAGGCCAGACAGAGAATCATGACACAGATGAACTGGTGAGGACACCAGATACTGATAGCCCACTCTTAGAGTACAGAGCCCTTCTTGGTGGCCTTGGCTCTCTCCTAAGTCCCTGTCTTCACTTCAGGCAGAAGAGGCAGGCAGTTCAGGGATCTGGGCCCAGAGAATCAGTCATCTTCAGAGAAATCTGGGGTTTGGCACTGGTACGGAAGGCAAAAGCTGCTAAACACTTTGCCCTTTGTCTCTGAGCTTACTCAGACACTCATGTGTGTGTTTTCAGGGAAATTAGATCTGTCTGTTCTTGGGTGATTTACATATAACACAACACTGCACAACACATTGTCTTCTGGTGGAAACAATGATTGGGAGAAAGGGGTGGGAGAGAAGCCTGGATTCTTCCTTTCTCTCTGAATTCAGAGAATTCTACTCCTATTGGCCCTAGCAGGCAGTATGGAGTGAAGGTGTGAGTTCTACTCCTGGACTTGCCACTGACTGGTTTCATGACCTTGAAAGTCACCTTTGGGACACAGTTTCTTTCTTATTTATTTATTTATTTTTGCTTTTTGGAGGGGGGAAGGTAGGGCAATTGGGGTTAAGTGACTTGCCCAAGGTCACACGGCTAGTAAGTGTTAAGCATCTCAGGCTGGATTTGAACTTGGGTCCTCTCGACTCCAGAGCCAGTGCTCTATTCACTGTGCCACCTCATCACCCCCACAGTTTCTTTATTGGAAAAATGAAGAGTTGGACTAAGTTTTCTTCCAGCTCTGATATTCTCACATTTCACAATGTTGAATGAAATGTGTCTTGTGTATTTGCCTTTCTCTCCACTTAGCACCCCTTTCTGGGGGAATCTTGGACCACTCTGGTTGGCCCTTATTCCTTCCAAGTCTTGGTTTCAACTGCCTGTTAGCTAATGCCCCAATAAGTAGAGCTAGTCAGCTGATCAATAACCATTTATTAAATAACTATGTGCTGAGGATACAAAAAGAGGCAAAAGACACCCCTGCCCTCAAGAAACTCACAATCTGATGGGGGAGACAAGCAAAAAAATACATACAAACTCTATGCAACATAAAAAAAATAACTAAAAGAGGGAAGGTGTTAGAATTAAAAAATGTTGGGTAAAGCTTCCTGCAGAAGATAGGATTTTATCTGGGACTTAAAGGAAGCTAGGAAAGTCAGGAGAAAGAGGAGGAGATGATGTGGGAGGGCACTCCAGGCATGGAGGACAGCCAGAGGGAAAGCTCTGAGTCAAGACGTGGAAGAACAGTCAAGGAGGCCAGTATCACTGGACAGAAGAGTATATGGTGGAAAGTAAGGTATAAGAAGACTGGAAAGATAAAAGTGGGGAGCGAGGTTATGAAGGGCTTTGAATGCCAGACAAAAGATTTTAAATATGATCCTGAAGGCAATAGGGAACCATGAAGTTTATTGAGTGTGAGGGTGATGTGGTTGGACTTGTGCTTTAGGATAATCACTTTGGTGACTGAATGGAGGATAGATTGGAGTGGGGAGAGATTTGAGGGAGGAAGACCCATAAGCAGACTATTTCCTTAGACCAAGTGAAGTGATGAGGGCCTGCACTAGAGTGTTGGCAGCATCAGAGGAGAGAGGGGGCTGTGTTGAGATGTCACAAAGGTTGTGGGCCTTGGCAACCGCTTAGATACAGGGGGTGAGAGAGAGTGAGGAATTGAGGATGACATGGGGGCCTGAGGAACTGGGAGGGTGGTGGGACCCTTTACAGTAATAGGGAAGATGGGAGCAGGGGGAAAGATAATGAGTTCTGTTTTAGACCCTGTTGAGTTTAAGATGTCTGCTGGACATGCAGTTTGAGATGGCTGAAAGGCAACTGGAGATGCAAGATTGGAGGTCAGGAGAGAGGTTAGGGCAGGATAGGTAGATCTGAGAATCATTAGCACAGAGATAATAATTAAACCAATGGGAGCTGATGAACTCACCAAATGACGCTGTATATAGAGAGAAGATGCCATAATTTGTATGATGTGCATGGAGCTTCGCCCCAGGGTACTATCTGGAGTAAGAATTACATTTCCTTCTTAGGCAGTGCGCTTCTTTTCTGTGGCACATGCCAGGTCTGAGCCTTAACTCATGGTACTCCTCTTCTGGGCCCACCTTATCCCTAATACCTATGGAAGTGAGGGGTGTACCTCACTTGGGGTAACTGCACCTGCAACCCTACCCCCAGGTGTTTTCATTATGAGTGAGTAAAACAATTTCTAGTCACTAGGTATACCAATAAAAATATAATTGACTGATCATAGCTTAGAGTATTATCTTTTACAGTGGAATTTTAATTTTAATATAGGACCTTTAACCAATCAATCAATAAGAATTTATTGAGCTCCTACTAAGTGCCAGGCACTATGCTAGGCTCTGGAGATAAAAGATAGAAATAAAACAATCCTTGTCCTTAAGCAGTGTACATTCCATTTGGGAAGACAAGATACATGTAAACATGTATTTGAGATATATATATATATATATGAAAATAAAAATTTTTGGCATGGGAGAGTATTAGCAGATTGGGCAGGGGGAGATCAGGAAAGGCTTCATTTAGAAGGTGTCACTTGAACAGAATTTTGAAGGAAATGAGGCGTTCCAATGTATTCATACTCTAAGAAATGAATCACTAATGGTAGAATGCAGGCATCTATACCTCTGTGGCAGCAGAATTTTTTTTTTAAAGCAATACACATAACCAGTGCCTCTACCTTTGCAAATATATTGCTTAGGTGATTTTATACTACTATGATGACAACACCTTAAAGAAACTCTCCAATTTTCTTTCCTTAGCTCAAGTGACTGAAAAGCTAAATCCCTAAGGGCCAAGTTGATAGAATCTCTCCCTCCCACTTGCCCAACTCTGATCTAGAATTCAAAGTGGCAATGGACAAAACTCTGTTTGGAATTAAGAGCTTGTGAAATAAGTGGGATAAGTCCTCCCTGGGGCAGCCAGATAATGATGGATGTCTAAATATAGCCACCTATTAACCATGCCTATTTTTGAGCAGCAAAATTAATTGGGCCCATAAAATCTGTTTGTCTAGACGATGGTGACTTTTGGCTACTTTTACAGCTGTTTGTGCTGTCAAGGTCTCCCTCATTTCTTCTAACTGAAAATAAAACAAAATAAATGTAGATCGGGATGCATGGGGCTGCTTTGCTCTAATTTTTAAGATCACGGGAGCATAGATTTTGAGCTGGAAGGACCCTTACATGTCGCCGAGTCCAACCTTCTTACTTTACCAATGAATAAATTGAGACCCAGAGAGGTTTTAATCCAGAACCTCTCCCTCCAAATCCTATTTCCCACGTGGCTGTACTCCTTTGGATTTATCCATAATACTCTCAGAGTACTTTCCAGCCCTCTCCCCACCCCCCTACTCCCAGATTACTTTTGTGTGTTCTCTTTCTGTCATTAGGTTGTAAACTCCTTTGAGGCCAGGGACTGATTTCACTTTTGTATATCTATCCTCAGAATATAGAACAATGCCTGGGGGCATGATAAATTCTTAATGAATGTTTATTGACCAACTGACCAAACTATCTTATTAGATGGCTAATTAGGAGGTCTACTTTCAAGAGACAGTCATAGGAGGAGAGCATGAGGGTCAGTATGGGTAAATGATCATCTGTTACCTTATAGGCAAACCATGATAATAACAAAAATAACCTGGCACATTTTCTTGGTGTTAAATTGTTTTCAGTCGTGTTCAACTCTTCGTGAACCCATTTGGTGTTTTCTTAGCAAAGATAGAGTGGTTTGCTATTTCCTTCTCTAGCTCATTTTTCAGATGAGGGAACTGAGGCAAATAGGGTAAAGTGACTTGCCCAGGGTCACATAACTAGTAAGTGTCTGAGGCTGGATTTGATTTTAGGAAGATGAGTTTTCCTGACTCCAGTCTTGGTACTTTATCTACTGTACTGCTTGGCACACAGTAGGTGCTTAATAAATGTTTATTGATTGATTAATTAACATCAGTAATAAGAACAATAGCTAGCATTTACATAGATAATACTTCAGAGTTTGCAAAAATGCTTTACATGTTTAATCTTTTCATCAGCCTTGTGAAGTAGGTGCTATTCCCTCTCTCTCCCCCTTTACAAATGGTGAAAATGAGGCAAAGAGAGATTAAGTAGTTAGGAAGTTTCTGGCAGGATTTGAACTCAGGTCATCTTTGTCCCCAAGTCTAAAGTACTCTAGCCATCTCTTCGCCTCCATGACGTTTAACCTAGCATTAGTGAACGTTCTCTATGGCATTTCCCGTCTACAGAAGGGAAGTGGGATGTTGGTCCTGGAGTCAGGAGACCTAGGGTTTTGTTTGTTTGTTTTTTCCCTAGTTCTGTCCTTGACTTTCCATGTAAGCCAGAGCAAACCACCTTGGAAAAATGAGAACTATTCATGCCCTACATATCTCACAAAGTTGTTGTGATGATAAAACGGAAATAAAAGTATTTTGGAAAGTTACAAGTGATTTAGAGACAGGTCAATGGTTTCCCAAAAGTTTGGTTATTTGCCTATATCTGAGAGTAGACTAGAACCCAGGTTTCTCAAGCTATCATCCCACTGGGCTACCTGTCTGCCAAGGTGATTTTCCTAAAGTGAAAGGGGCAGCTAGGTAGTAAACTGGATAGAGCACTGGCCCTGGAGTCAGGAAGACCTGAGTTCAAATCCAGCCTCAGACAGGGACACTTACTAGCTGTGTGTCCCTGAGCAAGTCATTTAACTCTGCCTCTCGAAATAAAATAAAATAAAGTGAAAAGCTGACTATGCCACTCCCCGACTCAATAAACTGCAGTGACTCTCTTATTCCCAGGATCAAATTCAAATAAATGTCAACTCCTCTGCCTGGCATTTAAAGCTCTTCATGACCTTACCCCTTCCTCCCATTCTAGTCTTCTCAGACCTTCTTCTTTTCTACACACTTAACAACTTAGCCTTACTGGTCCATTTGCTCTTCCTCCCATACATGACTGCATTTGTCACAACATCTCTGCCTCTACTGGTTGTAGCCCATGCCTGGAATGCTTTCTCCCTCCTCTCCCATTTCTCAGAATCTCAAATTCCTTTCAAGATTCTGCCCAAGTGCCATCTATCTTCTCGATTCTCCACGGGCACTGTAGGCTTCCTTCCCAAGACTTCCTTATCTTTTGAGGTGATGGGGTGGGATATGTATTCTCTCTCCATACCACTGATAGAAAATGAATTCTTTTGAGTACAAGAATTGTTTGTTTCATTTTTGGTTTTATATTCTAAATACTTACTTCAGTGATGGCATGTTTGTTGTTCAGTCATTTCCTATCATGTTCAACTCTTTGTGACCCGATCTGGGGTTTTCTTGGCCTTTGCCAAGATACTGGAGAGGTTTGGCATTTCCTTCTCCAGTTCATTTTATAGATGAGGAAACTGAGGCAAACAGGGTGAAGTGACTTGCCCAGGGTCACCCAGCTAGTAAGTATCTGAGGCTGGATTTGAACTCAGAAAGAAGAGTCTTCCTGACTCCAGGTCTAGCACTCTATTAATTGCACAACCTATAACAACAATAGCCTTGCACATAGTTGTGGTTGTTGATGATTCTTCTTTGTTTTGAAGAGAGCCAATAACATCACAGGTGGTGTCTTGTCTGTGAATTAGATTTAAGTGAGACAGAGGCGCTTGTCCTCCTTGAACACCCCATATACCCCAAAGCACATAGTACACGCCCAATAAATGGCTGTTTATGGATTGATCACAGCAGTGCTTCATTCTTTTCCACGTACTTTTTAATCCACGATTTCATTTGATCCTCACAATGAAGTGGGTACTGGGTGTGGTGGTGATTTCCCTTTGACCAAGGATGAAACTAAAGTTAATAGCCTATAGTATCATGGATTTAGAGCTGGAAGGGTTCTTAGAGGTCATAGGGTATGGCTCCCTCATTTTACAAAGGAAGAGACTCAGGCCCAAAATCACATAGTACTAAGTTAGATTTGAACTGAGGTCTTCTGTCTTCAAAACCAGATGTCGTTGTACCAGATGGCTTCTATTCAATTCAATTCAATTCAACAACCATTTGTTAAAGGTTTATTATACACCAAGAACTGGGACTACAGAAACAAAAATGAAACAGTCCCTGCCCTCAAGGAGTTACTGTTCTTTTTTATATTAAACAACTCGTCCAAAGTCATCCAACTCCTCAGGCAAGATCAGACCTGGAACCAAGATTTATCTCCTACCAACCAGCTCAGTGCCCTTTACATCTTGCCTCCAATCTGTCACTGCCACAACTGGCCTGGGTAGTTAGCCAAGTGACTCTGTATTAGCTGTGCCTTAACGGGCTTGAGATTAACCCATCAAGTTAGCCTTATGGTGATACACAACTGCTAGAGCTCAGGAAAAATGTCACAAAGAGCCACTCACTTGCTCAGTTCCCCCCTTCCTAGTAACCTCAACCTTCCTTATACAGTCATCTCCTGGTCAGTCATCGTCATTCTTGCATGGCAGACAGGATATCCTATACCTTCTGGCATGGATGCCAGACGGCAAACCAAAGGTCGTGGTATATGGCGAGAAATTTCCATTGGCTAGGGTGAGTCATTGAATCTGGGCTCCTGACATTGCTGCTGTGGGGAGAGTGGAGAGAGAGGGAGGGCTCACTGTCACTGGGGATGGAGAGGAGGAGAAAGACATTTTCTTCAGCAGAGACTTTGGGGGAAAGATTTGGGGTGTCTTCACTGCCTTTGGAGGCTGGCTTATCTAAAGGAGACAGGAAAAGGAACACAGTGGTTGAATCTAGACTCAGGTTCTAGTACAAGACTAATATGTACTTCCTTGTATGCGGCTAGGTGACATGGTGGAGAGACCACTGGGCCTGGAGTCAGGAAGACTGTAGCCTTAGTCACTTGCTAGCTGTGTGACCTAACTAACTGACCCAGTCAGTTAACTTCTGTCTCCCTCAGTTTTCCTTAACTATAACATGGGGTTAATAACAGCCCCTACTTTCCAGGGTTGTTGTGAGCATAAAATGAGATATTTATAAAGCATTCCTTAGCACATAGTGCCTGGGCATATAGTAAGTGTTTAATAAATGTTTCTTCCCTTACTTTCCCCTCCCTAGGGCCTAAACTCCTGAGTTCGGATGCAGATTGCTATAGAAGGGAAGAGGGCCTGCTTTCTAACCTCAACAGGGCAGCCCAGAGAATCTTCATGAACCAGCTCCACTTTGCTCACCTAATCCTAGGACCCAACATGCTCCTTTCTGTCAGCCAGGGTGGATGCACTCATATTTGCATAGCCCAGATTCATTCGCCAGACTACCCCTTTGCAGTCCCCTAGCATTGCTGCTGATCCAAAACATTTTCCCTGTCTTTCTATCCCAAGTTCAAGTCCCTTAACTGCTCCAGGTCTATCGATCTTCCACCATGAGCTCCATTCAGTAGGCAGGTATTTGGTGTAGTAGACAGAGCACTGGGTCTGGAGTCAGGAAACCCAAGTTCAAATCTGGCCTCAGATACTTCCTAGCTGTGTTACCGTGAAGAAGTCACTTAACCTGTGTTTGCCATAGTTTCCTCAAATGTAAAATGGAGATAAGAACAGCACCTAGGATTATTGTGAGGTTCAAGTGAGATAATATTTGTAAAGTGCTTAGTACAGTGTCTGGCACATAATAGATGATATATGTATGTGTATATTTATTCCTTTATATAATACTTTATGGTTTGAAAAACACTTTATATATATTTTTATGTATTATATATTTACATTTATTACATATATATTTTATCTTCACAACAACCCTTTGAGGTAAGTACCCCATTTTATTTATTTTTTGCCTTTTTTTTTGGAGGGGGGAAGGCAGGGAAATTGGGGTTAAGTGACTTGCCCAAGGTCACACAGCTAGTAAGTGTTATGTGTCTGAGGTTGGATTTGAACTCAGGTTGGATCTGACTCCAGGGCCGGCGCTCTATTCACTGTGCCACCTAGTCTTCCCATAAGTACTCAGTTTTACAGATGAAAAGACTGAGGATGAAAGTAATTAAGTGATTTGCTTAGGGTCACACAGCTTGGAAGAATCTGAGGCATGATTTGAACTTAGGTCTTCCTGATTCCATATCCACTCCCTTTGCACCATCCCTAGCTTCCTAGAGCTTTTTATATTACATTTGTGACTCACTTTAGAACTACCATTGTATCTTATCCCTATAATTAGACTGTAAGTTTTGGAGGGTAGGGGCTATATTTTAGATTGTGACTATATCCCTTACAGTTTCTAGCATAAGGCCGGGATCAAAATCAGAACTCAATAAATAGATGGTGGTGGATTTAATTTGGTCCTCAGAGACTTTGGAGGCTGTTGGCAGGCTCTGGGCTCAGTCCTAGGGCAGGGAATGGTTTTTAACTTTTATTTTTTTATGTCATGGACCCCTTTGTTATTCTGATGAAAACTAGGGACCCCTTTTCAGAATATCTTTAAATGCACAAAATAAAATGAATATGATTACAAAGGAAATAAATCATAATAAAATAGTTATCAAAATATTGAAAAGGAAAACAAAAACCAAGTTCATGAAGCTCCAGGTTAAGAATCTCTGTCCTGGTGGACTAATGCTAAGAGTTTTAGGCTGCTCTCTTTTTTTGGTAGGAGGGGACGTCCTCTGACCTGTACAATCAGGGTCTCCTTGGCCTATCCTACAAAGAAACAGAAGCATTTTTTCTTGGTTTGCATTTCCATTTCTAGGAGCTGGGACAACAGTGTCTTGCATCACATTGTGGCAGTTAATTAATAATAACCAAGGAAACAATCGAATCAATACTATTTATTAGCAAGGCAGGCATAATAAATGGGTCAGCGAACTCGCCAGACAGTCCAAAAACCCTGAATACAGAGTGAGACAGATTTTAATGTATTAAAAATAATTAATCAAATAAAACCAATTAATTACAAAAAACCAATCAATCAGTATACAAAATTAGGCAATCTGATTTCTAATTGGAGAAAGATTAGGGGCTTTTCAAGTTGGGAGGGGGAACGAGTCAGTTTTGTCCCACTTGGGAGGGGGACAGGTAGGTTTTGGAGTCTTTCTATTCTCAGAATTGAGAGATGCCAATTAATTGCATCCACCTGCATTTATGAAACAGTAGATGGTTTACACTATCTAGTTTCCCATGGATGATTTGCAGAAAACCAATAATATGATTAAGAATACATGTGGTAGCACAAGATGGAGTCAATGCTCATGAGATAAAATCTGATTGGTTCTCTTGAAGGTCTTCACTTTGTCTCATCACTTGGCCCATGCTGTATAGAAGCAGCACCATGTTTGTTTGGTTTCCATGTCCATTTCTAGGAGATGGAACAACAATGCCCAACAGTCCAACTATCCAATGAATAGAAATATAGACTTGCAAGTCTGGTAAGGGCTCAACTGCCTCCATTTACAGAAAAAGGATCTTTTGCTTTGGTGAATTACCTGAAGTCAAATGGAAAAACAGAACCCAGGCCTCCTGATTCTAGTGTTTTTCCTTCTATACCACAATGACTCTGATAACCCCAGTTCTATTAGTGGTCTGCCATTGAGTCCCCTCCTGATTGGTCAGAATCTCAACTTCTAGGAGTAGTGTAGGGAGTAATCCCTGAAGGAGGAATTGGAAGACATGGGCCTCCAGTTTCGGCCTGGCTGCTTACTGGCTGTGTGACCTTGGCCAAGGTATTTTAGCATCCTGATTTTCCTCATATGTAAAATGGGGACGAAAATATTCCTCCTACCTCCATAATATGGTAGGAACAGAAAATATGGTGTATGTGAAAATGTGCTCCACATATAAGGATGTGGTGAAGACTATTAGAGTTTCATACATCCTTGTGGACAAGACAAACAGATGTGGGCTGGAGAAGAATACAGTTAGGTATTTGGAGGGCTGCCTGAACAATGGGATCAAAATAGTGTTGATTAATGGGTGGATGCTAACCTGGAGAGTAGTTTCTATTGGTATACTCTAGGGCTCTATTCCAGAACTGTCCCCTTCAATGTCTTCCAACATTCATCCAACGATGTTTGCATGTAACACAGACCTAGAAAGACCTAACAGGTAGGACTTCAGTCATCTCTTGATAGTCTGGAATATTGGGCAAAACTGAGATGAAATTTAGGAGGCATAATGATAAATTGCTATACTTAGGTTAAACAAATCACCTAGGTAACAAAGCCTTAGAGGGTTGTCTAGAGTCTTGAGAAGTTAAGTAACATGCTCAGGGTCACACAGCTCAGATGTCTCAGAGGCAGGGCTTGAACCCAGATCTTCCTGAGTCTAAGGCCAACCCTCTGTGCAATTTGCCTCATTGCCTTTCTCTGTTACTTATAATTATGTTACTTCTAATAATAAAAATGGTAGCTCCCATTTCTCTAGGGCTTTGAGGTTTACACAGTTCTGGTTGATGGAAAAGTGCTTTGAAAAGGGAAAAAGGAAAATATAGGAGGGGAGAAGAATGTTCCACATGGTCTGAGGGGAAGAGTTGAACAAGTTTGTTTGGAAACTTGTCAGTTGGAAAAATTCCTCCCTCACCATTTTTGAGGGGGATGAGAGGACCGGTGTTCTTCAACATACATAGGCCCAACTGTTTTGTGTAGGGGTGGGAGTGAAGGCAGCTAGGTGGCACAGTGGATAGAGCACTGGGCCTGAAGTCAGGAAGACTCATCTTTAGGAGTTCAAATTTGGCCTCAGACACTTACTAGCTGTGTGACCCTGGGCAAGTCACTTAACCCTATTTGCCTCAGTTTCTTCATATGTCAAATGAGCTGGAGGAGGAATTGGCAAACCACTCCAGTATCTTTGCCAAGAAAACCCTGAAAGGGATCACAAAGAGTCAAACACAATGAAAACAAGTGAACAACAATGACAAAGGACTGAGACCTTCATTGTGGCCTCACCTGAAGGCCCTTTCTCCTCTCCTGGGAGTTTTCCCAGGCATTCTTCAGAAAGATTGTCTTACTTTGCTGGGATTATGATTTTTGACAGGTAGATGGTATAGCAGATAGAACACTAAACCTGGAATCAGGAATTCTGCCTCAGACACTTATTAGCTGTGTGACCCTGGGCAAATCACTTAACCTGTATCCGTTTCAGTTTCCTCACCTACAAAATGGGGATAATAACAGCACCTCCCCAGGGTTACTTTGAGGATAAAAAAAGATAATATTGGTTAAGTGCTTTGCAAACCTCAAAGCACTATAAATTCTAGTCATTATTATAATCTATAATTTAGTCTTGGGCCTTAAGGTCAATGATTATATACTAAACACTTGCTTTGTGCCCAGCTTTGTGTCAGAGGTTGTGGAAGAAAGATGAGAAGATGAAAACATAATTTCTGCCTTTGAGGAGTTTGGAAGCCTAGTTGGGAGAGACAAGGCTAATACATAGGAAACAATTGGGGAGCAGTACGGGATGATAGATGATCAAATAATGGAAATATCTATTTATGACGTATAAGACACATGTCAGAAAGTCAGTAGATGGAGAGATAGAAGGGACCTTGGAGGTCGTCTAGTCCAAACCCTTCATTTTTTAGATGAGAAAAAGGCCACACAGCTAGGAAGCAATGTCCATTCTTAAGGGATTTTTACCTTCATCCATATGGCTACTCCCTCCACCATCGCAGATCACAGCTCTTTCCATGCCTTACTAGATGGTTTCATGAGTTGCTGTGGCCAAGATGACTCATTTCCTGATGATGAGTCTTTCTGACCTTTGCTAGGCTTGTCCTTGGATGAGAGAGATAGGCATTCTATCACTAGGTCTGTAGAGGAAACCTTTCCTCTTTGGTAGGACCTGTTAGAACACAGCTTTTGAGAATCCAGAGCCAATAAGAATTGGAAATCAAATGGATGCCCATCGACTGGGGAATTGCTAAGCCATGGAATATGATTGTGATGGAATATTATTATGCTATAAGAAATGACAAGCAGGATGATTTCAGAAAAACCTGGACTTACGTGAATTGATACAAAGTGAAGTGAGTAGAACCAGTAGAATATTGTACACCATAACAGCATTATTGTACAGTGACCAACTAGGAATGACTTAGCTATTCTTAGAAAGACAGTGATCCAGGACAATCCCAAAGGACTCACAATGAAGCATACGGTCCACCTCCAGAGAAAGAACTGATACTATCTGAATACAGATTGCAACATGCTATTTTTCACTTTCTTTCATTCTCTTTTATTTGAGTCTTGTACAAAGTGACTAATAATGAAAATGTTTTACATGATTGCACATGTATAAACTATATTGGAATGATTACCATCTCAGGAAGGAGAGGGAGGGAAGAAGGAATAGAATTTAGAACTTAAAACTTTAAAAAATGTTTGAAAATTGTTTTAACATGTAGTTGGTGAAAAAACATTATACATATAAAAAAGAGAATCCAAGCCAACCTCTGGGTTTCATTAGTTGTGATCTCCTCAAATATATAGACTGTATTTTGCCTTTCTCTGTATCTCTAGTACTTTGCACAGTATTTGGCACATAGAAGATACTTAATAAATGTTCCTAGTAGTTGACTGACTGACCTCCACAGCTATCATAAAGAGTGGGAGTTTAGTGGAGAACATGCCTCTGGATGCTCTTCTTGTGCTGTAGTATTTTATTAACTTCATTTCTCCCTTAGAGAAATATATTAAAGACCAGGTAGTACTTAATAATAAGAACGAATATATCTCATTTATAGTTTCTACCACCTCAATTCCTAGAAAACATGTCACCAGGAATCCCACTGGTATTTTGAAGACATGGAAATTAGAAGTCTATTCCTGGATTTGGTTGAATTTAGCAAGTAGGAGGGGGAATACCCTTTCTCAAACCTACTGAGTCTATGCCCTTGATCCCAGGTCAGAGTGTCAGGGGCTAAAGCAACTGTTTCTTTTCCTTATAATTACCTTCGCTTCCTGAGTCCTCATTTCTTCTCTTTCCCCTTCTTCTCTCCCTTCCCCACCCAAGCTCCAGTTGACCGATGATATTTCAAGAAAATCAGAGTTAGAGCTAGGAGGAATTTTAGATAAAATTTAGGTCAGGATTTCTGAATCTATAGTCCATGAACTTGTTAAAAAAATTTTTTTTGGTACTTCTGTTACAATGTAATTGGTTTCCTTTGTAATTCTGTAGATTCTATTTTGTGCACTTAAAAATCTTATTTGGAAAAGGGGTGTGTAGACTTCTTCAGAGTGTGAAAGGGGTTCATGACCAATGAAAAGGGTTAAGAATCCCTGATCTAGATCAATATCTCTAATTTTACGGATGGACAAACTGAGGCTCCCAGAGAAGAAGTGTTCACAAGGTGCTCAAGGTCACATTGATAGTAAATAGAGTCAGGATTTGATCTTGGGTCCTCTGACTCTAAAGCCAGTGTTCTTTTTGGTATACTATGTGTAAGAGGAGCATTAATAGACTAAGTTGTGTATGTGTAGGGAGACACCATTCTGGTCTCATTCAGCTTTCCCTCCATCCCCCCACACTCTGGTCTAGGAAGCCTTTAGACCACCGTTATTTAATGCTTGGGGTTTTGGATTTTTATATATAATCTCCTTGCCTCATCTTAACTTCCCCTTCATTCTCAGTCCCTGGTGCTTGCCACTCCACTTGGTTCCTGTTACTTAAACCAACCCTAGGGGTCTAGCCTATAGATCTATTTTTCTATTCAGCATCTTATTTCTTCAGGAATAAATTGGGGCAGGGGTCAGAAGGGAGGAGGAACATATCGGGTCTCATTTCGGAAACTGAGCACTTAGAGGGAACAAAGGGTAAACTATTCTTTTTGTGAGATTCTATTTTCTTTTGCCCCATGGAAAATGTAATCTCCTCCAGTGTGTGTTTGAGTACAGCAGTTAATACATTCAAGATGGGAATGGGCAAAGTGCTGAGCACAGCAAGCCAGATGAGATGGGAGCGTCCATGCCGGGAAAACTGCATCAGTTATAGAGAAGCAGGGGAATGGTTTAGGTATGTTGAGAAAGAAGGGACCTGGCTGTCTAGGAAACTGGGTAGCAAGAGAGAGTAATAAATGTACTTAAAGGGCTTAGCTGACTATGGATACTCACCATATTCTGAGTTATACCATTTCAGCCTAGATTTGACAGGGCAGTAATAATAACAACAATAATTTTGGAACAATCAGACATTACTTCACTGAGCAATAGTAATGACTGACAAAAATTATATGGTTCGGGATTTGTCAAATGTAACCAAAATTGACTTATGTGTAAATGGAGTCTATGAAATTGATCTGAGTGGAATTAAAAGGCCCTTTGTGAGTAACATCTTCATAAGCTCAACAAACATGCCAACAAATGACCAGATATATGTTTTGTTTTGTTTTATCAGAAATGTAGGGGCTAATGATAGAGATTCAGGACCAGGTCACTGATCTCAGAAATTATAGAAAGATGATTTTTAAGGGGTTCCAACCTATCTACCAATGTAAATTTTGCACAGCAAAGACTGCAGGAATTTAGTTTGCAGAAATTTAGCACCTACTAAGACACTACCTGATCTTAGTGACCAGATTTATACATAAGAAGTTTGCTATCCTTTTAAAATGAACAGATGGCAAATGCCCAGTCCACAAATATAGGTCCCAAAATATTCTCCCCCCCCCCACTTAGTAGCATTTTATTTTTTCCAATTACATGTTAAGATAGTTCACTTTTTATAAGTCAAAATATTCTGAAGAATTCAACAAACCAGCTGTACTGAAACTGCAACATTATAACACCCCAAACTGTTGCCCTAAATTGCCTGGATATCACATTGATCCATGTAAGTTTAAGAACAACATTTCAATTAGATGTTGCCATTCTGAGTACCCATAACCTCCAATTTATGTGGAATGAAGAATTCTCAAAATATTAAGACCTAGCAGAAGAAATCAAAACCAGATGGGGACAGGATGAAGTATCCATCACTCCCATCAGCCTGTCTGCTCCAGAATTGTTCTAAAGATGGAACCTACAGAAGATGCACTCACATTCCAATGCTCGTATTCAATTACAGAAATCAGTCATTTTATACACTTATGCAACAGGATGCTGAAGATTAAACACAAAACAGGAAAACAATCTGTTCCCAGACTGCCTTTATCTGAACTTACTCAAATATATGATGAAAAGAATGAGAATAATAATCATTGACATTTGAACCTTCCTTCAAGTTCTGCCAAGTACTTTGCATACATCATCTCATCTGACTCTCCCAACAATCCTATGGGGTAGCTACTTCATATATTGTTATTATTTTTCCAATTTTACAGATGAGGAAACCAAGGTACATAGATGCTGAATGATTTGCCTAGTGTTACACAGATTCTGGCATTTGAACCCATATTCCTAACATTTAAATCTAGCGCTATGCCACAGTGCCTCATGGGGAATATGACATTCAGAGGTCAAGTAGAAGCCTGGGTACCAATTTTGGGTGTTCCACTGATTAGCTATTAGGCCCAAGGCAAATTCCTTTACCTCTCTGGGTCTCAGTTTCCTCATTTGTCCAGTTGGGAGGGTAATAACCAGACCTACTTATCTTATTCTGCAGCTTTGATGATCATATGATGTCATAGATGTGAAAATGCTTTGTATAATTTAAAAAGTTCTCTAAATGCTTTGGGGGAGCTTCAGGCACCCTAGTGCTGCTGGAGAATATCATTCTGGATAGGTGGATATTTGACAACTCTCTTTTTATGTTGGTATAGCCTGTAATATGGGGCTACTCCAGCTCCTACTCTGTCTTTCAGGGCTATATCCCATGGCGAAATCTTACATGTAGGTATTGAATAGGTATAGGCAAGCCATCCCAGCCCCCCGAGCTCTGCCAATTGGCCATTTTCTCCCAGAATAGTGTGCTGCTTCCTCCCCACCATTTCTGCTTTCTAAAATCAGAACCAACACTGTGAAGGACTCCTCTCCCCTTACCCCCAGTCCTTTCCCAAGTGCTCCATAAGACCCTGTTTGTTTTTCCAAGTTAAACTCAGCATTTTTTCCTGTTTTATAACAAACACTCTCATCTGAAAATGAAACATAAACATGGCTATAATTTGAACAGATGTGCCCCATTGGAATGTAGAGGTCTAATTTCATGGTGTATGTAAGTACTATATTTTCTAATCTGTTGCTTGGCAGAAAAGAATGGAGTCTAAGAAGGTCCTGTTTTTCATTCTGGGTGCATTTCCTCTTGTTAAAGCTAATGACAACAATCTTTCATTTCACTTTATTGATTCATCCATTCAACCAACATTCATTGAATGAATGAATGAACAAAATCTGCTATATAGAGTATCCCAGAATTCTTAATGCAGTTTTAAATTACTAGAGTTTTAATCTACTTAAAGCACTAACTTGGGGAACATTCTGTATACAAAGCAATACCAGACTCTGTGGGAGATACGAGCAAGAAAAAGGAACAGTCCTTGACCTTACTGAGCTTATAGTTCAATAGGGAATATAAGACAAATAGAGAATTTATTAAAAGACAGAATCACTCATTAGAGAATCTCAGAGTTGGAAGGGACCTCAGAAACCATCTTTTCGGACTTAAACAAGAACAAAATCTGATCTTTAACATCCATGGCAAATGGCCATTCAGTTGCTACTGAAGGACAAATAGTGAGAGAGAACCCATCATCTCTCCTGAGGCAGACCTTCCATTACTCCTGATAGCTGTAATCAGGGGAATTCTGGTAAACATTTAACAACCAGCTTTCTAAGGAGGAGGAGCGCTAACCAGGGGAATACTGATAAATGTTTAGCAAACAGTTTTCTGAGAAAAAGCTCTTAACAACCAGCTCTCTGAGGATAATAATAAACATGCAGAGCATATACTTTAAGTTTAATCTGCATTATTCACCTTTTCTCTATCACTCTTTTATGTCTAGACAATCAACAAGGCAACAAATTAAACCCTGATTTGTAAGCCTTGATTCTGAAGTATAAATGTTTTTTAACAGTTGCAAGCCCCTGGCTCTGGTTCTTAGATAACCCTTCTTTGTATCAAGCCTCTACATAACCCTCTTCGTCTTCCACTGTTCCTAGCTCTGCGCTCTGGGACCAATCAGAAGAAGTGGATCCCTCTTCCATATGAGAGCTCTTTAAATACCTGATGTGCCCTTTCCTAAGCCTTCTCTTCTCCAGGTGAAACATTCCCTTTTCTTTCAGCTGACCACCATATAGCATCGAATGGAGGCTCTTCATCCGGCAAAATGTAAAAGTTCAGTAACAGAAATCAGGGAACTGTGGAAAGCTCAGAGGAGGAAGAGATTCCTTCCCTTTGGGGCTGTGGAGATCAAGGAAGGTTTTCTGGAGGAGGTAATATCTATATTACCTGAAGGATGGGTGGGAGTTGGGCAGACAGAGGTGAGGGGAAAAGGGAATTAGAGGATAAGGGAATAGCATGATCAAAGGTACAGAGGTAGATAAGTTTAAGGAATATTAAAGGAATAGGGGGGATAATTCAGTTTGTCTGGAGAATAGGAAGTGTAAAGGGCACCAATGAGAAATAAGGTTGGAACCAAATTATGAATGCTAGACAAAGAAGCTTGGAATTTATTCATAGGATCATAAGCTATAGGTCCACAAGGCACCTTGGAGATCATATGTTCCAATTCTTTTATAGTTTCAATAAGGACCAAAGATGCTCAGTTACTTGTCTAAGTAAATATGGCTAATA
The DNA here is from genome assembly GCF_028583685.1 of Petaurus breviceps papuanus. Classification (NCBI taxonomy): domain Eukaryota; kingdom Metazoa; phylum Chordata; class Mammalia; order Diprotodontia; family Petauridae; genus Petaurus; species Petaurus breviceps. The sequence goes on along the minus strand of NW_027186296.1, from coordinate 35,048,997 downwards.
AATAATGGAATCAGGATTTGAACTCAGGTCCTTTGACTTCAAATTCTGATCTCTCTCTCTTTAAGTGGGGCTAGTAAGGTTATGATAAGGGCTATGCTTTAGGATGATCAACATGGTAAGAGTTTAAGAGTTTATCAAATGGATTACAGGCAGATAGTCTATTCAGGACCATGCTATCAAACTCAAATAGAAACAAATCTCTGCAGGCCACATATTGACTTAGAAAACCACAAATTAACATTGTTTATGTTGTATTGTATTTTTAATTTATTTTGTTAAACATTTCTCAACTACATTTTCATCTAGTTTTGGCAGCAAAACTTGAAGTTTTATAGGCAGCTAGGCCGCTATTGGAATAGTCCAGATCAGTCAATGAGGAGTTAACCAGGGTTGTGGCAGTGGGAATGGAAATAAGACTTGATGATTAATAACAATAGTTTGAAATATAATGCTTTAAGGTTCATAAAGTGCTGTATAGATATCTAATTTGATCTTTTTGATATATAAATCAATGTATATTCTATTCAATATAAAAATGAATTTGATCCTTATGATAACCTATTCAATATATAATCTAATCCAATCCTCATAATAACCTTGTGAAGTCAACACTCTTATTCTTCTCATTTAACAGATAAGAAAACTGAGGCTCAAAAGTTAAGTGATATCCCTTGGATCATATAGCTACTAAGAATCTGAGGCAGGATTAGGACCCATGTCTCCTGGATTCTGAGACCAATGCACTCAGAGTTACAAAGAAGTGGTAGGTGATGCTGGGAGTGGGCATGGAATTGCCAAGAGAAAGAGTGTAGGGAGAGAAAGGAAGAATATTGAGAACAGGAACCTTTAGTGTATAAGAAGCAGGAGGAGGAAGAGGAACTAATTGAGATGGACAAAGAATGGCCAGAGTTGATAGAAGAAGAGGAAGAATTCAGTTAGAGTCAAAGCAAAGCATGAGGATTAAGAAGAGTCTTCTAGGAATAATTCTGCTAGTTGTGAACAATTTGCTTTTTGGCTGAATTACTAGGACAGCTATTCCAAAGTAAATGTTTACGACTTGTTTTGTTTTTAAAACATTTCAGTATAATGTCAGCTCCTGTGTCCTTAATTATAATGAGGGAGGCTGGCTCTGAAAAGGAGATGAGAAAATGCACCTCTTCTTCTTTTGTGCAGAGGTGGAAGCCTAAGGCAGAGGAACATTGACTGTCCTGTCAGACGGGGTTGATGTGTGGGTCAGTTTGGTTGAGCTGTTTTTCTTAATGTTTCTTGTTATCCTTTGTAAAGAGGGTTTGGAGAACTGATGGGCATCCTGAGATCTGTAGTTCAGAGGAAGAAGCATTTCCCCTCTTAGCACTGAGAGTGATTGGGAATTCTCAAGATCTTTGAGTCAAAAGGCAGAAGGGAGTCATGTTCTGAAGGGGTATACGTGGTCTGCAAGACAGACTGAGAGGAAGGAAAGGTGCTTTCAAAGACTGAGCAGCAGCAATAAGAAGAGTCTTCCCCAGCCTCAACCAGGTCTTAAGCTGAGCTAGAAAGACTCCTCAGAGCAAGGGCAGTAGGAGAAAGAGGAAGTGATAAGAGGGCCATTTACCCCCTTTCATGTGCATCCTGGAACAAGAAACTCAGTTTGAAGCTTGGGGTTGTTTGTTGTCGTACAGTTGAGTAGTCATATCCTATTCAAGTTCATGGGATTTTCTTGATAAAGATCCTAGAGTGGTTTCTCATTTCCTTCCCCAGTGTATTCCAATTTTACAGATGAGGAGATGAGGCAAATAGGGGTTAAATGACTTGCCCAGGGTCACATAGCTAGTAAGTGTCTGAAACTGGATTTGAACTCAGATCTTCCTGCTCTCAGGTCTGCTGCTCTATCCACTGTACCACTTAGCTGCCCCATGGGTTTATATAGACCTTCTCTTTAAGGACCAAGGGAAGTGAAGACAAAAAAGTCTGCAACTCTTTCCCCAAATTCCCTTCTCTGTGCTTGTCCAGCAGCAGAGATAAATACACATTTCAGGTAGGGCAGAGAGCCAAACCTCTGCCTGAATGTTAGGAATTTTCCTAACTGGAGGCTCTGAGCTATGGTGATTTTGCTACCTTTGTCTGGTATAAACTCCATAAAATAGCAGAAGAGGTGGCCACATGGACCCACAGGGACATGCCCCTGTGCTAAAAAAAAAAAAAGCTAATTTAATTAAGCTAAAAGTAAGCAAATTAGGTTTTAAAAATAAGTTAAAATAAGCTTAAAGGCTAATTAAATGTCCAGAGATGGGTTGACAACAGGGGAATGAGATGCCAACGGGGTCAGGTAGGAGAGGACATTGATGGGTAATGAATAGTGCTTTCATCTCCTAACTCTAAAACTAGCCTTTTTTCCCTTTACACCAAGCTTCCTCTCCTAAAGGGCTATGCCAAGCTACACCACATGTTGAGACCTGCCTTTGTGGAATAATTTGAAGGGTGGCTGATTTTGGTGAGGACTCCCTGATAAGCAGAGCTCTCTTCTCCATCAATTCTGACCCTTCTTTTGGGGTTAAGGAATTAAAAGCCCCTGCTAAAATGCATGGATGTTATCCAGAAAAAGGTAAGACATTAAATCATTATCATCCATTGACATCTTACATGGATTTAGTTTTTGAGATCAAAGTACAACCTTCAAGGAATGGGAGATAGGACAGGGAAGTTTTTAGGAAACAAGAAGTCTGATAAGTAAAAATTATTTGATATTTTTATAGTTTCCTCCTTATTAATAACAATAATAAATATTTGTATAATGTATACAAGTTTTAAAACACTGTCACATCTCTTAACTTGATTTTCTTCCCTGTGCAGTAGGTATGGCTGGTATTATTAGCTCCATATAGAAGAAGCAGCTTAGAAAGTCTGACAGGCCCCCTTATCTCCGGAGACCTCTCCCATTCTATCATAGCTCTCTTTGAAGCATCATCTGTTTGCTCAAAGACTTGAACTGCTTTTCCTCTCCAGTTCCCTTCCCCCTTTCCCTTTTCAGATTGTGACTAATGGCTATTCTTCCATAATTATTATTATTTTGATGAGGCATGACAAAACAAAAAGGCAGCGGGCTAACTTGAAACATCTGATGGTGAAGTCTGTGATTAAATTTCTGAGAAGCCTGTCCCTCCTAGGATTATAAAATAATTCACTCAGCAGTTGGGAGGGTCAGTATCAAATTGAGACCTTCGTGAAGGAAACACAGCAGCAGCAGCAGAAGTGTCAGCGGAAGCGGCGGCAGTAGCTCACGGGTGAGTATTCTTTGCTCTGCTCCATCTGGGCTCGCCAATCAAGTTTTTGAGTGGGGATAAAAAAGGCCTCTCAAACATAGAGACCCTTGTCCCTACACTCTTCTTTCCTTATTCTGCCAAAGAACCAGAAGTGGAATTCTTTACAATCTAGCCCTCCTCACACACATAAGTCACTTCCCTAGTTCTCTATTCTCCTGATAGGTCTCTGCTCAAGGCCAATAGCCTCATTTATTCTCTTCCTTCCATCTTTTTCTTTCTTCTCTTCCCCTCTCATTTCTTCCCTTCATCTCTTCTTCCCCCCCCCCCCCCCCCAACTAGCTGTTTCCTCAAAGGTAGAACTGGAAGGGTCTGGGCAATAATTGGGTTTCATTCTTCATTTTACAGATGGGGTAAATACTAGTGAGGGGAAATGAAATTGCTTAAGGTACAAAACATAGTCAGTGGCAGAGAGGATTTGAATACAGATCCTCTGATTTACTCTTTGTATCAAGTATCTTTTTCTCTCTTTGTCTCTACACTTTTAGCTGTTTTTATTTGGTTTTGTTTTGTTTTTTGCTTTTTGGAGAGGAGAAGGCAGGGCAATTGGGGTTAAGTTGCCCAAGGTCACATGGCTAGTAAGTGTGTGTCAAGTGTCCAAGGTTGGATTTGAACTCAGGTCTTCCTGACTCCAGGGCCGGTGCTCTATTCACTGCACCACCTAGCTGCCCCACCTTTATCTGTTTTGATGTTCCTTTTTTGTGTGTCTCTCTTACAGGTGTAAGAAGTAGTAAAAAGCCAAAAAAAAAAAAAAACAACCAACTAGAAGATGACAATTCTTAGTAAGTTTACCAGGAAGAAAGAAGAAAACTGTAAAGATCAGCATGCCAATAGAAAGCTCTATCAGAATTCTGCAAGGATTAGAAAAGGATGTATAATCCTAGAACCCATGAGCAACTTATGTTTATGAACTTGGTAGAGGCAGCTGAATTGCTCAGTAGCTAGAATGGCCAGGCTAGAGTCAGGAAGACCTGAGTTCAAATGTAGCCTAAGACATTTACTAAATGAGTGACCATGGACAAATCACTTAACCTCTGTTCATCTTAATCCACTGCAGAAGGAATTGGTATGCTACTCCAGAAAACCCCATAGACATTATTGGCATGCTATCCTCTACAGGGTCCAAAAGAATTGGACACAATGAGGGGCAACTAGGTAGCACAGTGGATAGAACACTGGGGCTTGGAATCAGGAAGTCTTTTCTTCATGAATTTAAATCTGTCCTCAGACATTTCTTAGCTATGTGACCCTGGCAAGTCACTTCACCCTGTTTGCCTCAGTTTCCTCATCTGCAAAACAAACTGGAGAAGGAAATGATACTCCAATATCTTTGCCAAGAAAACCCCAACTGGGGCCACAAAGAATTAAATATGACCAAAAAGACTCAACAACAGCAACATGAATTTGGTCCTTGTGCTGCTGTGATGGAGGAAGTTGGTGACAGGTGAGAAATGTTATCAACAAGGGCTTTTAACATCAAGCTTCTCAGAAGACCCCCAGAGCAGTGTACAATCCATAGGGCTTTTCCACTCCATACCAGGAGTTTTTTTTTAAATGGCCCCCTTCAGCAGTAAAACACATAGGATTACAAAGGAAGCAAATTATGCAGTTATCAAAATATGTTTAAAAAAATAAAAAACACAACTTAACAGATAATCAGATTAAGAATCTCTGCTCTAAGTTAATTAACTCCAGTCATGATAAAAGAAAAATATTTTGCTCAAGCTTTGCTGAAGATTAAATAGTGATTGATAATAATTAAGTATTAGTGAGAAAGCTACAGATTGTGCCTAGGCAGCTGTATTTCTTTAAATCTTGTTCTAATTGAGGACAATCTGTTATGAATATGAAGATTAGTAAGACAAGTTATGGTTTATGCTTCTTTATTAAAAGAAGTATTTTCTATTTTAATATTTTTAAAAAGAATATTTGGGAGGTAAGTGGATGCTGCTCTATTAGGTAATGACACCTATGGGAAGTCTAGCTGATTTGACCACAAAACCATAACCAAGGTGGCAGATCTATTTATCCTGTAGTAGGATATGATAATTGCACACAGTGCTTATAAGGAAATGAGCAATCAATCTCTTGAGTGTTAGGGAAGGGAAGAAACATTTATCATGTACCTTCTATATATCAGACACTATGCTAAGCACTTTACAAAAATTATCCCCTTTAATCTTCTCAACAACTGAGGCAGGTGTTACAATTATCCCCATTTTACAGCTGAGGAAATGGAGGCAGGCAGAGGTTTACAGCTAGTAATAGTTTCAGTCTGGATTTGAACTCAGGTCTTTCTGATTCCAGGCCCAACTCTCTATCCATTGTGTGACCCAGCTGCCTCCATTAGCATTGTAAAACCCAACTATCTTTTTCTCTCTGTTTCTACACCTTTATCTGGTTTTTTGTTCTTTCTTTCTTTCTTTCTTTCTTTCTTTCTTTCTTTCTTTCTTTCTTTCTTTCTTTCTTTCTTTCTTTCTTTCTTTCTTTCTTTCTTTCTTTCTTTCTTTCTTTCTTTCTTTCTTTCTTTCTTTCTTTCTTTCTTTCTTCCTACCTTCCTTCTTCCTTCCTTTCTTTCTTTCTTTCTCTTTCTTTCTTTCTTTCTTTCTTTCTTTCTTTCTTTCTTTCTTCCTTCCTTCCTACCTTCCTTCCTTTCTTTGCTTTTTGGAGGGGAGAGGGCAGGACAATTGGGGTTAAGTGACTTGCCCAAGGTCACATGGCTAGTAAGTGTGTGTCAAGTATCTGAGGTCAGATTTGAATTTTCAACACTTATTCTTCATTTGATTAAAGCTACCCCTTCCTTTCCTTTTCTTCTGCTTAAAGATGGATTTACAGTCTGTGCCAATGAGCCACTGAGATTCCAAAGCAGGGAGGATGAGATGGAGGGGCACATTGGTCAGGAAGAAAAAAAAACCGCTGAGATAGCAAGTCCCTCCAGCTTTACTTGAGCAGACCAAATTAAATTTATTTTCTTTCCTGGAGATTAGTAATCGTGAGTCTCTCCTTTCAAAGTTTCCACTACCAGGATTATGCTTCTTTCCCCTTAAGTGTGTAATGCTTGGCCCCTTGCCTTTAAGAACTCAGCATTAAGGAAATTGTCCCGGCCTAAACGACATGCCTCAGCTACTTCTGCAGTATGTAGATGTCAGTGAGCAAGTTGGCATTTCCCTACATATATGGTGACACACATTTGACCCTTTGACTTTCTTCTATCTCTTTTGGCCCTGAAAGAAAGAATGGGAAGGAGGAAGAAGGCAAGGAGAGAAGGGAGAAAGAAAACCCAGAGAGATGGAAATACCTCTTAGAACTGCTTTAAGGCAGGCACCCAAGTGGCATAAAAGGTTTAGAAGGTTGCCAACCACCCATATTCAAATGCTCTGGGAACCTGGCACTATCTTGAATTACTCTAATGCTCTCTTTTTGAAGATGTTCTCTTTGTGAAACAGCAGTGGGTGGAGGACTAGGGAGGAAAGAGGGGAAGCCTCCATTCCCTATCCCCACCTCCCTAAGCTAGTTGAGGACAGTTGTCTAGGTTTCTGCTCTACCCTCCCTCTGTGGCTATGTTCTTCTCATTTCTATGTCATATACTGGCTTCCAGAGTCTGATGGAGTGGCTTGGCTTGGGCCCAAACCCTTTGCTACCCTGCAAGTGGAGTTTCTTTCTCTAGATAGAGTATGTCGGGGAGTTTCATCCTATCCTTGGGCTTTGCTTCTCTAGTGATTTATGCTTTAACCAGAATGAGTCATAGTGGCTTGTTTTATTTTATTTTTTGTTCCAGGAGAAAATAGCAGAGGGCATTCAACTGCTGTTTCAGAGGATCCTATTCTTTCTGCCTGATGCCAGGAAGAGTCTCAGCCATGCCTAAGTAGGGCCAGTTTGCCTTAGGGCTATGGCCGTAAGGGTAGGGACACTCACTTCAGCTGTAGGGCAGCCAGAGAGAAGGAGACATGACATGGGATTGGCGGCGGGGGGAGGGTCTCACATTCCTGCAGAGCAACTCATTCCCTAAAGCCCAAGCCTCTGTTTCCTTTTGCTATGTTTGTGTGGGCAGGACGACAGAGGTTATTTGTGGCCATCTGCTTGCTGTGGAATTGGGAGAAACGCAGTCAGAAAAGGGTCTGTTTTAACCAGATTTTGAAAATGGAGGACCCCCTGCCCCTTGTCCCATTGCCTATCTTCAATGGCAGTGAAGTCATTGTATCCTTGGGCATCATTTCCAGACTCCCAAGAGTGATCTCTGGCTGTCCTTGTCTCAGCTGTGGCTGGGGAATTGTGGTGGAATGAAAAAAGCCCCTGATTAGAAATTAGGAGATCTGGGTTTTAGTCCTGGTTCCGTCACTGATTAGCTTAGAAACCCTGGGCAAGACACTGCCCCTCTCTGGGACTCAGTTTCCCCATCAGTAAAATAGGAGGGGCAGGAACAGTTGATAGCTAAGGTCTTTTGAAGTTCTGAAATTCTAATGAATCAGTGATCATGACTAGTCAATTCTGTTCCTTCTAACCCATGTTTTGAGATGAGACAATGGCCAACATGCAGGAAGGAGGTGAGACTTCTTTGGAAATCAATGAGATACCCATAGGAGAATCTTGGAGAGGCAGGGATGGAGCCCCTTTGACCCTTTTCTGGTAAAGGGGAGAATACCAATGGCTAAACCCTTGACATTTGGACCAGACCTGTGAATGGATAGTTGTCAACATAGGCTGGGGATAGGGTCTGCAGCTATCCTTTTTATTGGTACAGGGAAACTTTATTGGTACAGAGAATTTACCTTCCTTTCTACTTACAGTTTTAGAGAGCTACCTAGAGAACTGAAGAGGTTAATGACTTCCCCAAGGTCACCTCAACACTTTGTATCAGAAATGGAACTTGAATCCAAATCTTCCTTGTTTTGAAATGGACTCTATATCCACCATAAAACTATAACTCCAAATGTCTTATAGCTCTGCACAAGGTCTGAATAACTCAATATTAGGCTTGGTTTTGGATCAAGGCATTGAAAATCCCTGATAAAATGCAAATAAATGTATTATCTGGGAAGTATAGCACATTAAGCTAGTCAGTCATGTAACACTAACAGAAGTAGCTTATCAGATAAGCTGACTGTCTCCTAGTAAGGATGAATGGAATACTACAAAGTCAAGATTTAATGGGGTAGGGAGAAGGTCTAGAACTGGTATTGTGTGAGAGGGGTGGATAGGACTGTATTACAGTAGAGGAAGTATAGGACTTCACACCATGTGGGTAAGCAACAATGATGCTAATCTTAGAATCAAGTTTCCTTATTTCTAAAATGGAATAATAATGTCTGTACTGCCCATCCAACAGGGTGATTATGTGAAAATTACTTTGTAAATTCATGTAAGCAAGACACTTATTTAAAAGGTGACTGAAGGGATAGGGAAGACAATTTTGCTAAATTCACAATTTTGATTAGGGCTAGCCCAACATAATATTCTGGTATATGTAATGTTAAATGGGATTTAAGATCTTTCTTTCCCATTAATAAGCCTTATTCAGAGTCCATTAAGGGAAGCTTGCTTAAGTGAGGCTTGCTTGTAGGAAGGCTTTCACACCTTTTGTTAATTTCTAATTAGTCTTTGAGTCAGGAGGGTTGTAATGCCCTCTGGCTCTAAAAAGGATATATATATATATATATATATATTCTGAGGTTAGCATTTTGCTTTGGGGCTCACTTATTGTAATAGGGTTCTTGTGATTTGACCAGATGAAACTCTGGGTAGCCATTAGGGAGTCTCCCAGCTTTGAAAAACCCAGATATTGGTGCTTCTCTCTCTGGTAACTATGTATGTACTGCCTTGGTCAGACATTTGGATCTATCTGTTGATCTCTGCTAATTTCTCAGACAATTAGAAGCCCTGTCTGTTGGCCTTTATTTCTCTGCTTGTATTTTCTCTGAAGTTCCAGGTACTGACTTTTCCCCTGAACTAGTGAATATAATTAAAAAGACTGTTGACCCCTTGAACAGCTATCTTTCCTACAAAAGCAGATCTAAGAACTTGTGCTAGTAGCCATTGTGGGTATGCCAGTGTAGTTGCTGCTACAGTATGTGTCCTTTGGTTTTGTGCCCCCCCAAAATGAAGTATTTTGGTAAAACACACTGCCTGGCAACTGCCTCCACAAATGTACTTCTCCTTTTTGGTATCAGGGAGCAATGGAAAAATGAATATGCTTGTACTGTCTCCATCCCGTGGGAAACTAAAGCTTCTTTCAGGTGACCAGATGGTACCACATACTTCTAGGAAGAAATTTCCTCGGGTAAGCATTTAGTCAAGTACTGTTTGTCTATCTCTGGTACCAGTGACATGAATTTGAGGGAAACCAGGCTATCAGTGGAGAGATGAATATGAGATTCAAAGCAGAATTAGATATGTATCCGTGTGGAGTTATTTGTTAGAGGAATAGTTTGGTCTTGACACAGTTTTGCTCTACTGATCTTGCTGGTGACAGTTGTATGATGGGATGAGGTGTTGACAGTCTCAGTTTCAGGTCTATCTAGGTAGTCTCTCCAAAATGGTAGAGAAAGGGAATAAGTGAGAAGGTACGAAGGAAGACAGAATGCAAAAAATTTAGACCAATTAGCTATGCAAGGTCAAGAAAACACAACAAATTTGGTGGGTTCAGGATAAGTTCCACGAATATACAAGCAACAGAATTGTGGTTTGTTTATTCAAGGACTGCAGAGATCTGTCTCCTTTTCAAACCTATTTAGCCTGAAGAGCTAGTGAGTCTCAACGGCCTCTGACAGGTCTATGAAGTAAAATCTACATTGTCTGCTTTGGAGATGATTCAGTTTCAAGATGCCACCTGAAGTTCCATTTTGGATTGTTGCTCAGCAGATTTTTACAATAATTTCCCCTTCTTACTCAGTTGCTGTGCTCTTAAGCAATCCAAGTCAATTTGACTACTGTACTGGTACAGGTAGAGATCTTACTTTTGCCTCTTCTTTGCCTCTCTCTCTTCATCCTACAATCTGGTTTGAATAAATGTTGTATGGTTCCCTAAAATGACATTATGATTGACTTTTATTTATTCGTCCCCTTCTTGTTTTGCATAGTAAAAGGCAGGATAGAATATCCTGGGACATTGCAAAGGTCCCATAAATTCTAACAAAGGGAGACCAAAGAGAATAGAGAGGTCAGAAGGTATTGTCGAGGATGAGGCTGTTGTTGATCTTGTGACACACACATACAAATCATCATTGCCCAAGCCCCTTGATGTACTCCTGTTAATACCTCTGACAACTTACAACATAACACACTGAACATAACAGAACTTTGATCAGGAGTCCAGAGCCAATTAGGGAGCACAACACACTGAAAATAAGCATTGTTCTTAGACTCAGCTACTACAGTTCTGGACCTTGGTGCTCTCTACTCTCAGCCATTGAATCATGCAGTTTTCATAATAAATACATATATTTACTATTACCATTTTGTAAAATTATTTTTCTGCATATGTCTGCATAAAGGGTATACTCAGAAGGATCCCAGTAAGACCCTCCATAGGTTAACTCCATATTAACCAGATTGTGACAGATGAGACCTTTGATCTAGTATTGACAAGGTATGAACCAGCCTTGTTTTAAGTGTTCATTTCACCTTGGAGATATGATATGATAAACATTTATTAACTATCTATTATATGCTAGGCACTGTGCTAAGCACTGGAGATATAAACAAGAAAAAGAAAGATAGTTTCTGCCCTCAAAGAGTTTACAGTCTAATTCAAGAAGACAATACACAAAAAGAAGCTGAAAATGGAGTATGGGATGGGGGGGGGTGGAAGGAGGAGATGCCAGAGGGTACCTTGGCATGGGAGTCACAATGAAGATGGCAGAGAAATTGAAACCAAGCAGAGGAGCTAGTGGCAAATGAAGAGATGGCTGGGATCTTGAGCTCTCTATACAGGGAGGATAGGGGAGGAGAGTTGAGGTGTGAGTAGCAAAGCTGAAACAGTCTCCATGACAGTTTCCTTGTGATGAGTTAATCTTGGTCAGGGAATGATGAAGATGATGGAGTTGAGGCAAAGAGATGATATTCACTGATAGTTATTACCTTGTTAATACATCATTGCTTATGAAATTAATACTAGAACTATGCTTAATCTTCAAAGGTGATGGAAGAAAGATTTTCTGAGATACACACAGAAAGGAAAGAAGAACTGAGATAGAGATAGATACTCAGTGGGGGAGCAAATTAGACTTTCTCCTCTTTCTGTACTGTAAGTCGTGTGGGCTGTGCATTTCTGGGGCAAAGTTATAGGTTCTGTAATAACTCTAAGTGCTTTTCCCTATTGGAGAGGAATGGATCTCAAACTCATGGTAGTACTATAAGTCTGGAGGACTGTAGAGGTTCTTGGGCAAGGTAGAGCTCATTAGAAGAAGGTTTTGCTTGACTTTAGCAATGTTTTTGGTGGAAAGCCTCTATCAGTTCTGGGATATGCATATTGCACATTAGTTTTCATGTCTCCTCAGGCTCATCTTTCAGCCAGTTCACTAGATATCAGATGTGGTCCTAATGCCTCTGTTAGTTGGTAATATCTGGAATAATGTATTCTTCTTTCCTAGCCAAAACTGTTAGTGATGAAGACTCAAAGAGAATATTTCAGGGTTGGAGTGAGTCTATCATAGTAAAGATCCATACAGGGAATACAGGGTGAATATTGGATATGGAGGAAGGTGGGGATGTCTCTAACTAGTATGCCACCAGACTGAGTGATGGGGAAGGGACCTGCCATATTTTACACTCATTTCCATCCCCATTCTAATAAACATTTATGGAGCAATTGAGCAATTCCTAGGGGAAGAGGATTCAATGGCAGTCAGCCCCCTGTTTGGGGCTTATAGGATATGTTGCAAATCAGCTCCAATTCTCCCTGCAGTCATAATTATTGGGACTACAGTGTGTAGGATGAGTCCAGGAGAAAAAGAATAGTTTTTATGGAAGGGAATGTTTTGGGCAAATGGGAGAACCCCCAGATTCTATGGTAGGCAGAAGAATGGCCTACTTATCTTCTGGTAGGGGGTATAGTGGTATAGGGACTGTTCCAGGCTTTGGTTTATGCATTCTATCTGTACCTGAGATTGGGAAATGATATGCTGTAGACAGATGAATCTTTATTTTAATAGCTGTGAACAGAAAGTGATTCAGAAATGTGAATCAAACTAAGGTACAAGAGTCCATTAGAGACTGACCTTCTCTAAAGTGTAGTCATCCTGCTCTCTTGAAGGGTGGACAACTGGGCCTGGGCTTAGGAGTCCTGGACCTGCTCTGAATTAAAGTGAATATCTCTGGTTGAGGATTATTGGCTATAGAGTTTATAGTCTAGAGAAGGACCAGTAGGGGTGATTGAATCTGTCACATGTTCAAATTTCATAGAGGAGCATCAGTCCACAGATTGCAGGGGCTGGGAAAGTAGGTGATGGTGAAGCTGAATTTATTGACTAATAATTTCTAGTGGCTCTGGAATGGGCTCAACTTTTTTTTGGGGGGGAGGGCAATTGGGGTTAAGTGACTTGACCAAGGTCACACGGCTAGTTTTTGTGTTAAGTGTCTAAGGCTGGATTTGAACTCATGTCCTCCTGACTCCAGGGCTGGTGCTCTATTCATTGCACCACCTAGTTGCCCCATGGGCTCAACTTTTGCATTATCTGATAGTGTTCTAGGTTGTCATGATCAATGTGGAGTACAATGACTCCTTGGGATGGTCCATCTAATATTCTAATATGTCTTTCACTAGGATTAGTCTGTTTTAAATTTTATAATTCCCTTCTGCATTAGACAACTTGTGGGCAAAGTAGGCAAGAGATCATGCATCCTGTGAGAAGACAACACTCATTATGACATTGGGTGAGTCATTAAGAAAATCTTCACCAAAAATTGCTTATGTAGATATTTGAATAAATCAAGAAGACAGCTTAAGTGAACTGTTTCTTCCCGTTAGTAAATGTCCGGTGGAGATCCTTAGAATAATACTTCAGTAGATTAGTGAGCAATATCATCAAGGTATAGAACCCAGGGATGATGCAGTAGAAGTACCCCCAAGAAGCAAAGGAAATTGGCCTTCATGGAGGTGGAGGCTTCCTCACTATACTGGTACTAGCAAAGTCTCCTCTTTTCATGGATCTGTAGATTCCTTGCTGTCCTATTATAAGCCCTTGGAATTCTACATCATCAAGTAGGCATTTCTCCAGTTTGGCTAATAATACCTGGTATTTCTGACGGTACTGGAGGATGACTTGGACGAATTTGAGATACAGGACAGTACCCCAGGAATGGATAAACCACTAGCCCCCTTGAATTCATGAACCTTTGAAAAACTGTGGAGATGTTACTGAACACCCTCCCCTCCCAAATAAGCCACTATTCATACGGATTCCATTCCATTAATGGACCCTTTTATATCTGGACCTTTGATACAATGATATAACCTTTCATATCTGTGTCTTTGATACAATGAGAATAGCAGAGAGGATCTAGGAAGTCAAATAACTTCTCTGAATGACAACTGATATTCTAGCTTTCTGTGTAACTATGATGTTCACTTGTAAGGAAACATTCTCTGCTTGTAAAAGTTGTGCTTAGAGGAAAGTAAGATACACAACTCTCATTCATTTACATTGAGGATGAGACAACATTGGACCATGCACCATGTGTCCCTTCCCTCTTCTCCCCCCTTCTCCCCGCAACAAAGATTCAGTTGGTGAGTATCACTACTATTACTACTAACTGGCACATTGGATTAAGTATCAAGGATAGGGAACATCCATCCTGCATAGTGATGGCTGGACGATGACAAATATTAATGGCTGCTGGCATCAGTCATAGAAAAGTTTTAGCTCCCCGCAATTCTTTTCATCAAACAGTACTAGGGCTCCGGTGGGAAGAGTTAAAGGGCCAGATGAACTCCATCTTTTGGTTCTTTTCCAAGAATTACAAGGCCAATATTTTTGATCTGGTCAAATAGGTTGGATTGTCCAAGAGTTTTTCTGCTACTCCCAGAACCAGGTTGATATACAATTGAGCATCTTGTGTTGGGTCTATTTATTTTCTTTAATCGTGCTAAACATGTCTTGATCTCATATGTGAAAATAAACTCTGGTGTGGCATCTAGGTGGGATTTCAACATTTCCTTTAGTTCCAGAAGAAACCCTTCCACATTGTCCATTGTAGGAATTTATATTGGTGGTGGTCCAGTGAGTGGACAGCCTGATCTCCTAGATGAGACCTTTTAAAGGCCACTTTTCTCTTGTCCAATGGGTAATTGCTGAGGGTAGAGGTTTACAAATGATATCAGTTGGGTCAGGAACCCTGAAAAGTCTCTGGCAAAAAAGTTTGGGTGACTTCAGGTGCCCTTTGGGATAAAGGTCATTGTCTCCAAACACACCTTTGCTGGGTCTTGGGACATCTGAGATGATTGTCACAGCTTTGTGACCTCTGGCACCCCCTTCTGGGAATCTTGAGCTATAGCAGGTGATTATAATTAATTATGATATATACTATGTAATTATATGTTATATCTTATAATTATATATAATTATAATTAATTAAGCTGTTCTTTGGGAAATAATTTATTGGCTCATTCAAAACCAGAGCTGCTCCTAGGAATTCAGACATGTGGGGAAATTCAGTTGTGGGGAATAAGGGGAGAGAAGGGGCATCTAAGGTATGACCACCCTTGTACGTGGTTGAGGTAGAATGGAGACAGATAGAGATGTTGTGGAAGCTGAGGAGTTTGAATAATTGAGAGGCCAGAGTGTTTGAAAGGGGAAGGGGAAGGAAGTAAGAGATTGAGGGAGGAGGAAATGGGACCTAGAAGCCCATAGATGACAGCAACAAGGACCTAGACTTGATGGAGTAAACTTGAGAGGAGAAAAGGTCACTGTGGAATGAAGGTGGCAGAGCTCATAGGACCACAGATCTTTGAAGGGACCTCAGGGACTACCCATCTAAACCAATCTCTTCATTTCTCAGATGAGGAAACTAAGGCCCACAGAGGATAAGTGACTTGCCTGAGGTCACAAGGACATTAAGCCACAGGCGCATGATTTGAGCTCAGATCTCTGACTTTCCACTGTATCAAGATGTCTCCAAGAGAATTTGAAAAGGGTAGTGGGAGGCAATACCAAGTCTTCCTTCCAGTTCCATGTGAGTGTGGCATAGGGCAGGGTGAGGGCTTAAGGTGGAGAGGAGTCATCAATCTTGGGGAAGATACTAAGTGATGTGGTACCTTTAGGAGGAATCTGAATCTTAGTGATTTCCCTAAAATAGAAGGAATATGAAAGAAGGAGTCTAGAGAGATTTTTAAAAATTGAGGAGGTTTACTGAGAAGGACAGACTAGAGAAGGAGGGTGGAGGAGAAGGAGAGCTGGGGAGGGTTAGGGAAGAGCTCAGTAGGGTTGAGAATACAGGAAAAGGGCTATTGTTGTTAGGTTGTTTTAGTTAAGTCTGACTCTGTGATTCTGTCTTGGGGTTTTCTTGGCAAGGATACAGGAGTGGTTTGCCATTTCTTTCTCCAGCTTATTTTTATAGATGAGGAACTGAGGCACACAGGGTTTAGTGACTTGCCCAGCATCACACAGTTATTAAGGGTCAGATTTGAACTCATAAAGATGAGTCTTCCTGATTCTAAACCCAGTGCTCTAGCCACTGTGCCCCACTAGCTGCCCTATAGAAGAAGTAGGAGAGGAAAAAGGTTTTCTCCCAGGCAGGAGGCAGTTCTAATCACAGGGATTAGAGCAGTAGGAGGCAGGAATTTGCAGGCCTACTGTAGTTCATGGGGAGTCCCATGTACACAGAAGCCAAATTGGCTTCAAAGTTCTAATTAGCATGAAGAGCAAGTGCTTCCTCAGAACTCCACTTGGAGATGGTTTTCCTCAGCTGATTACAGTGGGAGGGGATTCTTTTCTTGACAGGAAACATGTCAACTATTATAACCATAGGCAGCAATTTATTGAATGTTTACTTTGAGCAAGAAGCTGTGCTTGATCAAGACCAAGGGGAAGTTTTATAAGACCCTCCCCTCAAAGAGTTGACTTTGGGGGTGGCTATGGATGTCTCCATCACTGATCTCTAAGACCCGGTGCACATTATGTATAGCACTTTCAAGTTTGCAAAATATTTTACAGATGTTATTTAGCCCTCACAAGAACTCTAGGAGATATGTGCTATTATTACAGATGAAGAAAATGAGGCTTACAAAAAGCAGGAGGCAGCTAGGTGGTGCAGTGAATAGAGCACCAGCCCTGGAGTCAGGAGGACCTGAGTTCAAATAAGGTCTCAGACACTTAACACACAAAAAAACTAGCCATGTGACCTTGAGCAAGTCACTTAACTCCAGTTGCTCTACCTTTCACCCTCCAAAAAAAAAAAAAAGCAAAAAAACAAAAGAAAATGAGGCCGAGAGAGCCTCATAAGTTGTTTGCCCAAGAGTAAGTGTCGAGTCAGGATTTGAACTCAGGCCTTCCTGACTCCAGTGCTCTATCCACTGGTCTATATTCTCTGTTTTAGATGAGCTATTCTTTCTTCACCTATAGTTCACCTACAATTATGTGACATAGAAATAGAGTGGAAGTATTCAAAGCTTGGGAGACCTAAATTTGACACTAGCTACCCTTGACATTAGCTCTGAGAGTTTGACAAATTGATGGCCATTTCTCATCCTCAATTTTATCATCTATAGGATGGGTATAATGCCTGTGAGGATCAAATGAGTAATGCTTGTCATGTACACTGCAGACCTAAAAGTGCTACATAAAACCAGTTATCATCAGCATTGCGGGATACGTTTCGATGGCTTCCTTCCTTCAAGGTACATATGAACTGAGGCTTATTCTAGATCAGAGCCTGCCCCACAACAGGAGGTTGAGGCCCTGGTGTGGTTTTGCCATCATCTCTCTATCAAGAGAGTCTTTTGGAATCGTCACCCTCAGTCTTTCCAAGTTGTTTTTCTTTACAATATTCTTATTATAGACATTATTTTTTCTGGTCCTGCTCTTTTCACTCAGGCTCAGTTCATACAGCCATCCCAGGTTTTGCCAGGGATTGAATGTAGCTGGATATTTTATGGAACAGAAGCTGGCCACCATCTCTCTATTGAAAAGTTGGATGGTCTGCCCTTAAGGTACAATTCCCATTCCTCGAATTAGTGAGTATATAACTGGTGGGGGCCCCTTGCTAAGTCACAGTACCAGAGAACTGATTACCTCCTGACTGGGGTAGTTCTGAATGACGACTGGAATGAGAAAAATGTTGCTTTTGCTGGTGATAAATCTTCTGGATTAAGTTATTTCTTGCTTTACTTTTCCCTGAAGTTTATAGACTTGAGACTGAGTGAGACTAATAATATTGGATCCAGACAGACGTATCACAGTCAGCTTCCTGGTTTTGTTCCCAGTTCAGAGCTGCCTGCCTTCATCATAACAGAAGCTGAAAGTGCAGGGTTGGGGGAATGAGAGGAGGGTAGAACCCAGCGTGATCTGAGCAAGACCCTTGCTGGGATAGCCCTAACCATCTCTTATCTTCCCTCACTTACTTGAAAGTGCACACTGTTGGCACTTTTAGGAAGAGCAAAAAGTATGATGAGGAGAAAAAAGAAGGAGAGGGACTAGAAAGGAATGAAAGAGTGGGTGGAAAAAGAAATGAGAAGAGATACGGGAGGAGGAGGAGGCTTACAGACACTTAAACTAATGGGGAAAGGCAGCTGGGGCATAATGAATAAAGAGCTGGTCTTGAAGTCAGGAAGACTTGAGTTCAAATGCTGCCTCATATTCTTACTAGCTCTGTGACCTGGGCAAGTCACTCACCCTTTCTAAGCTTCAGTTTCCTCATCTGTAAAATAGGGATAATAATAGCATCAATCTCCCAGGATTGTTGTGAGGATCAAATGGGATTTTAGGTGTAAGGTATTTTACAAATGTTAAAATGTTATGTAAATGCTATTATTATAAATATTATTGTTATTATATGTGATCATGTAATAGGTTGTACAATGGATAGAGCACTGGGTCTGGAGTCATGAAGACCTGAGTTCTTTATCCAGCCTCAAACTCTTACTATCTGTGTGACCATAGCCAAGTCATTTAACCTCTCTCTGCCTCAGTTTCCCCAACCATAAAATGGGCCTAATAATTGCACCTACTTCCCAGGATTGTTGTGAGGATCAAGTGAGATCATGGCACATAGTAGGGGCTTTAAAAGGTTTATTTCCTTCCTTTATAGGATTTAGAGCTGGATAAATCATAGGATTAAAGGATAGAGAGTACCTCAGAGATCATCTAGGCAGGGTTCCCCCTCCTCCATTTTACAAATGAGAACATTCTCTAAGGACTAAAGAGATGAAGTTGCTTGCCCAAGGTCACCCATTTGGGAAATAGCAGAGCCAAGCCTTCTAACTTGAGATTCAGAATTGTTTCCATTGGACCATTCCACCTGAATGGTGGAATGTCATAAATAGATGTTTTATGGTCGATTCAGAGAAGAACAGTATTTTCCAAATCATTTTCTCTTGAAGAAAGAAGGCTCATGGGAGGCAGCTGCCTTTTAGAAGTTGTCTGGGGTGAATAGGAAGGATAAGATCATATGTGGGGGCAGGGCAGGGATAAGGGGTAAGGTAGAATAGGGAATGGGAAGGGAGAGAGGGAAAAAAGAGAAAGGAGAGAAGTCCTGAAAGGGGAGGTTAGCTCACAGGGTTAGGAAGGTGGATCTTAAGTTAGAAGGGACCCTAATTCCAATCCTCTCATTTGACAGATGAAAAATCTGGAGCAACTCAGAGAGGTTATCAAGGCAGTAGGATGAGAGGCAGAATTTGAATCTAGGTCGTCTGATTACAGAACCAGTTCTGTTTCTGCTGTATCACAATGCTTTTTACATCCCAGCCAAATCCTGCCTTTTGTCCTTTTCTCTAAAGTCTGATATAATCCCACCCCTGAAAGAAAGTTTCCTCCAGTGGGTCTAGCTGCCAGTATTGGCCAGACATATACCCTCTAGCTTGGCTGAAATGACAGCTGGTGCTCTGCCCTGGGAAAAATATATAACCATGGTGGTATTAGTAGCAGGTGGTCCAAGTTCAACTGTCAGCCCATCGTTTGTCTGGGCACAGCTTCACACCCTGGCACAACATCCCTGAGCTCCTTCTTGCCAAAGGACTGATTCTGGTGGGCCAGCAGTGGGGTGAAGGAGGAAGCATGCCTGTCTGTCTGCTGCCACAGTCCTTTGTGGATCCCCTAGATCTGTTCTGCCTTTTGTCTCAGCTGTGGAATTTAGGAGCCCAGAGTCACTGGGATCACCTCAACCCAGATGATCAAAAGCTCTCCCAAACCATTCAGCAGCAAAACTTTGGCCTAGTAGCAAACACAGGGACTGTCTACACTTCATAGTGAATGGCCCTACCCTCTCTCTTAATCATGTCTTTCTTTCTTCTCTCCATTGTCCCTACTGCCCAGAATCTTCTTTTCTATCCCTTTCCAATCAATCTCTTTTCTTCTCCCCTCTTCCCTTCTCTAGCCATAAATCCTAATTTCCTTCCCTTCTCTCCATCCTGGTTTCTCTTCTCTCCACTGTCCTGAATCTTCCCCTTTGTCCTCCATTCAGTATCTTTTCTTCTCTCCCTTTCTTTATTCCTCTCAAATTCCCTCTCTTGTCCCCCAGTATATATGGATTACTCTGCCCCCCCAACACCTTTACCTCTATATATCAGAAAACCTCTTATTATAAATAAAGGAACTAATCTCATATTTTCCCTCATAGGATTATAGATTTAGGGTTTTAGATTTAGGTCACTGAGTCTAACCTCCTCATTTTCATACCTAGAGTCTGAGGCCCTGCCTAGTCACCAGGATATTAAATGCCTGGGATAAGATTTGAACCCACATCTTCCTGGCTCCAAGTCAAAGTCTCTATTCATTACATCATGGTGCCTCTCTGCCTTCTACCTTTAGATTGTTTTAAATGCCAAAGGGGAATCCCTTCCAGAACCTCTTTGGAGGTTGTCTGGCTTTTCCTTATAGATGCCTGGACCTCAAGGGAGTTGGGGAGATGAGTGTAAGAATGCCTGGTTAAAGTTGAGGCCTACTTTGACCTTGCCTGGTTAAGGCTGAGGCCTACTTTGACCTTATACTATAGGCTTTGAAGGCAAACGAGAAACTTGTGGGATTCAGGTTTGTTTTCTCTTGGCACCAGGGGACTTCCTGCTCTAGGGGACCGAAGGCTCCAAGAAGCCCTCTGTGAAGGCTTCACCAGGGCTTCTGGGACATCAAATGATTTTGGAAAGCCAGCATAACGATTCAAATGTAAATGAATTAGAGGCATGTGGATTAAATTTCCCTGAAAATACACAGGGGCTCAGAAACTCTGGTAGAGAGCATTTGGTACAACAGGAATTTTTGTTGTTGTTGTTAAAACCCCCAAACACTGGGAAAACTGTTCAAGATGTCTGAGGGCCCCAGCGCTCGGTCAACTTCCCCCATTCTGAATTTCAGGGGAGTGAGGGGGGGAGCTGTTAGAAGGGAGGTACAGAAAGGGTCAACACAACGAAATGGAAGAAAAACACATTCCTTTCTTGAGGCCCCAAGCAAGCCCTGTTAAGTAAGGTATGAAAGGTCCCTTTGGTTCCTTCATCTCAGTCAGTCACATTTATATGGATTGTCCCCACAGGCGGGAAGCTCCTGGTGTACTTCAAGAAACTCCATGTATCCTACTGTCCAGGATGGGTCACATATACCTGAGTACATGCAATATTATGCATTGCTGACCAGGAGGGAATTAGGAAGGCCTGAATTGGGATTTTATCTCGGGTACTTCTAGCTACATGACTTGGGACAAGTCACTGAACTGTTCTCAGTATCTGTTCATCTGCAAAATGGGAAAAGCACCTACCTCCTAGGGTTGTTGTGAGGAGGAGCAAATGAGATAATGTAAATAAAGTGTTTTGCAAACCTTGAAGTGATATGTAAATTTTTAACTAAAAGAAGTAACTTGCTTCAATGATCCTTTTATTTTCAGTATCAAGCATGGCATAAAAAGAAAGATCCTTACCAAAGGTGTTAACCTCTATCGTGGTGGATTCTTCTGTATAGAA
The DNA here is from genome assembly GCF_028583685.1 of Petaurus breviceps papuanus. Taxonomy (NCBI): domain Eukaryota; kingdom Metazoa; phylum Chordata; class Mammalia; order Diprotodontia; family Petauridae; genus Petaurus; species Petaurus breviceps. The sequence continues at coordinate 35,027,604 of NW_027186296.1, read as the reverse complement.
TTCAAATGGTAGAAAGATTTTCTATGGATGGTGAGATTTTCTAGATGCTTCTACTTGGGGATTATATTGAACTGACTGCATAAAACTCTAGAATACTGTGGCACCTCATCAACAAAATCCATGATGGCTCAAAAGAGACTGACCCAACAATCCATAAGGGAAAAACCAAATGAATGAAGGATGCCTATTTCCCAGACTATCACATACGGCTGGATGGACAAGCTATAGTTATTATGTCATTACAGTTATCTTGGATTTGTTATACTTTACTCCCCACTATCTTAAGAGGAAGCTATGGGAGTAGTGGCAAGTGGTAAGTTTGGTTAGGTTTGGAAGACCCAAGTATTTATTGACCCAGATACTTTCCTCTGTCATCTACAACTCAAGGTTCCCAGAGTGAAAAAGTTTATTTTCCTTTTGAGAAGCATAAACATTATATATATAATATACATGAATAAAAGTACATTCATCTACTATAATAAATTCACAGTACAAAAGATATAGCCTTTTAAATATATAAGTAAAAAGAAGACCAGGAAAAATGATGAATATTGATACCATAATAAGAGTTATGCTTGGTGATAGCTATTGGTTACTTACTCCTTTAAAAAAGTCACAGACGGTAACTGACCAAGGCTTGGGTGGAAATGGGAGGTGGTTGGCGGTGGATAAATTGACCTGCATTGACACGCTTCCAAGAGCGGTGTTTGGAGTAATAATCTGATGAAGCTGTCCCTACTAATCTCTCACTAACAGTGAGCTAGATCATCACAGGACCTCTACCTTGTTTTTTTCCCCATCTTATGACCAGAAAACTTGGACCTCCTACTCCCCTTATTCCTATAATTTGGAGTTGCCATTTGACAAGGTGAAAGTTTTTTCAACATACTATTTCTCTCCATACTCTCATCCCTATCTATTTTAGCCCTGTCCCCACACAGTCTGTTCCTTACCTTTGACCTGTCCTGTCATTGGGTCCCTTGGAAATCTGCACCCTATCTATTGGTTTTGTTTTTTTTTTTGCTTTTTGGAGGGCAATTGGGGTTAAGTGATTTGCCCGAAGTCACACGGTTAGTTTATGTGTTAAGTGTCTGAGGTCAGATTTGAACTCAGGTCCTCCTGACTCCAGAGCCGGTGCTCTATTCCCTGCACCACCTAGCCGCCCCAACCCTATCTATTGTTAATGAATTCCTTTTCATCCTATAAACCTTTATCTCATACCCTTTCCATCTTGTGGTTCTTATAGAAACCTGTATCTTTCTCATGAATTTTCCCTTGTCCTCTCTGGACTATGCTTTAGGAAGATTACTTTGGCAGCTATGTGGAGGATGGATTGGAGGATGGGGAGAGACCTGACACAGGGAAACCAATCAGATCATTGCAATGATCCAGGTGAGAGACAGTGAGGAGCTGAACTAGGAGAGTAGCTGTGTGAGTATAAAGAAAGGGTCATTTGGGCATATAGATGTTGTAGAGGTAGAAACAGGATTTGGAAACTGATTGGATTTATGATGAATGAACATGAGGAATCCAGGATGACACCGAGGTTGTAAATATGGCAAATGTGTGTTTGATAGTGTTTTTAGTAGTAATAAGATGATGAAGTGGATGATTTCAGAAAAACCTGGGAAGACTTATATGAACTGATGCAAAGTGAAGTGAGCAGAAGAATATGGTACACAATCACAGCAAGATTGTAATGATAGTCAACCATGAAAGACTTAGCCTCTCTGAACAATACAGTGATCTATAACAATTCCAAAGGACTCATGATGAAAAAATGCTAATCATCTCCAGAGAGAGAACTGATGAACTCTGAGTGCAAATGGAATCATATTTTTCACTTTATTTTTCTTGCTTTTTTTTACTTTCACAACATGATTAATGTGGAATTATTTTTTAGTTGTTTCAGTCATGTCTAGTTCTTTGTGACCCCATTAGGTGTTTTCTTGGCAAAGATACTGGTGTGGTTTGCCATTTCCTTCCCTAGTTCATTTTACAGATGAAGAACTGAGGTAAATAGAGTGAAGTGACTTGTCCAGGGTCACACAGCTAGTGTTAGGCCAGATTTAAACCCACAAAGATGAATCTTCCTGATTCCAGGCCCAACACTCTATTTATTGTATCACCTAGCTACCCATGATTTCATATGTATAATGGGCATCACATTTTTTACCTTTCCAATGGGTGGGGGAGGGGCAGGCAGGAGGGAGAGAATTCAGAACTGAAAATGAAAATTCTAAAAAAAATTTAAAAAAGAATAAAAAGTAATAATAGGGAAATTTAGGAGAAAGATAGTGAGTTCTGTTTTAGACATATAAGAGAAAGATCATGGGTAGACATTAGGAAAAAGGTAATGAATTTTGTTTTGGTCATGTAGAGTTTGAGTTTGCTATAGGATATATAAGTCAAGAAGTCCAGTACAGAGTTGGTGATGTAGTAAAGGAGCTTGAGAGAGACTGGGGCTTGATATATAGATGGTGGGATCAAGTACTTTGGAATGAATATCCAAGAAATTTATTTAAGTCACCAAGTTGACAAGAATTTATTAAGTACCTACTCTGTATCCAGCTCTATGTGCTGAATGTTGGGTATTCAGAGAAAGTTAAGGGAGTCCCTGTCTTCAAGAAGCCCACAGTCTAGCAAGAGAGAGCATATGTGAACAATTATGTATAAACAAGTTATATAGAGGATACATTGGGGGTGATGTCAATGGGAAAGCAGTAACACTAAAAGTCACTGAGATAGGCTTGCTGAAGAAGGTGGGATTTTAATTGAGACTTGAAGGAAACCAGGGAATCTATGAGGTGGAGATAAGGAGTGAGAGCATTCCAGGAATGGGTGGCAGTGAAAGTAGGAACTTGTTTGAGGAACAGCAAGGAGGCCAGGGTCCCTAGATTGTATAGCATATGGAAGTAAGGTATAAGAACATAGAAAGATAGCAAGGAGCCATGTTATAAAGGGCTTTAGAAGCCAGAATATTTTATATTTTATTCTGGAGGTAGCAGGGAATCTCTGAGGTATAATGAATGGGGGAGATGGGTAATATTGTCAGACCTGCACTTTTGGAAGATCATTTTGATGGCTGAATTGAAGATGGACTTAAGTGGGGAGAGACATGAGGTTGGGAGACTAAGCAGCAGTCCAGGTATGAGTTTGTAAAGTCCTGCAACAGGATGGTGGCAGTATAAGAGGAGGGAAAAGTAGAATCAACAAGACTTGGCACCATATTGGATGTGGTGGGTAAGAGAGAGCAAGGAGTTTAGGATGACACTTAGGGTACTAGAATGGATGACTAGGAGAATGGGGCTGTGCTTGATAATAATTGGAAGGTTAGGAAGGAGGGTGGATTTTGGAGAAAAAGATAATCAATTCCGTTTTGGACATATTAAGTTTAACATTTCTATTGTACATCTAGTCAGAGATATCCAATAGGCAATTGGAGATGTGAGACTAAATGTAAGGAAAGAGATAAGGGTTGGATAAACAGATCCAGGAATCATCTCTATGGAGAAGATAATTGAATCCATAGGAGCCAATGAGATCACGAAGTTAATAGTATAAAGTAGAACATTAGAAGCCCCAGGAGAGAGTCTTGGGAGACATCCACACTTAGTGGAGAGGTCAGCATGAAGATCCAGTAAAGGACCCTGAGAAGGAGTGGTCAGACAAAAAGGAGAACCAGAAGAAAGTAAAACCTAGAGAGAGGAGAGTATCAAGGAGAAGAGGGTGATCAATAGTGTCAAAGGCTGCAGAGAAGTCAAGAAAGGATGAGAGTTGAGAAAAGTCCATTAGATTTGGCATTTAAGAATTATGGTAACTTTAGAGAGAACAGTTTTGGTTGAATGATGAGGCCATAAACCAGATTGTAAAGGGTTAAGAAAAGAGAGGAAAGGAAGTAAGGGCACCCATGATGGTCTTCTCAAGGATTTTAGCCATTATGGGGAGAGAGAGAGATAGGTCAATAGAGGGAGTAAACAGATTAAGTGATGGATTTTTGAGGATGGGGAGACTTGGTAGGTAGTACAGAAGCAGCCAGGAGACAGGGAGAGATTGAAGATAACTGAGTGCATGAGGATGATGGAAGGTGTGGTCTGTTGAGAAGATTGGATAGAATGAGGTCACTTGCCAAGTGCTTTCATAAGGAGAAGGATTATCTTTTTTTGTGAGACAGGAGTGAAGGAGGAAATGGTGGAGGAAGGCATCTAAGTGATGAAGATGAGGAGGAGGGAAGAAGAGGGAGCTCAAGGTGAATAGCCTCAATTTTTTATCAAAATATGAGGCTAAGTTCTCAGTTGAGAGGGCAAATGGGAGCCACAGGAGGTTTGAGGAGGGATGAAAAGGTTTGGAAAAGCCATTATGGTGTGGTATGTGATAGTGAATCAATTAGGGAATTATAAAGGAATGTCTTGCAACAATGAGGGCCGGGTGAGATTATGGAGTGTACATTTCTAGTGGATGAAGTCAGCATAGTTTTGTGGTTTTCTCCAGTTTTGTTCAGCAGCACATGAAGAAGAGAGAAGGTAGCAGATGGGGATAATCCAGTTCTGGGGCTTGGTAGGACAAGATTGGCAATTAGTAAAAAGAGGAAGAAGACTTGAGAGAAAAGGATAAGGTAGAGATGAACTGGCTCACCAAGGGGCCTAGATGGGAAAGGAAAAATAGTGTAGACAGTACTGGATGACCTGGGAAAGAACTGAGGGGTGGAGAAATTGGAGGTCACGATGAGGACAAAGAACAGAATTAAGGATTTTAGGACAGAAAGAGAGATAGAATGCCTGAAGATTGTCATCAGATAAGAGAATTTCAGTTTACAAACATGAAAGTTGTTTATTTGTGTGTGATGGCAAGATCAAGTGTATGACAATTTCTGTCTATTGATGTTAAGGTGGGATGAAAGAATAAATCATGAGAAATAAATTGAGGAATGGAGAGGTTAGGGTTTTTGAGGGAGTATCAAAATGTATTTAGAAATCCCCTAGTATAAGGGCAGGTGTTGGTAGGGAAGATTCTCAGCAGGCACTGAACATGTTGTGGAAGAATGTTTGAAAGGCAGTAGATAACAGCTGCCAGAACCTTGATTAGGTGATAGATATGGATTGATTGAGCCTCTAAGAAGGCTGAGAAGAACTGAGTCACGGGTGCTAGAGGGAGCATCCAGAAGTGAGGAGCAATGAGTATTTGCTTCTGACTCCACTACCAGTGAGTTAGGGGTAGGACTGAAAGGGCAACCAGGGCTGGAAAGGGTGGCCAGGGAAGCTGTGCCAGAAGGAGGGAGCTAGGTCTTAAGATGATGGAAGGAGCGAGAAGGGAAAGTTTTTTTTTTTTGCAGGGGGGTAGGCAGGGCAATTGGGGTTAAGTGACTTGCCCAAGGTCACAAGCCAGTAAATGTCAAGTGTTTGAGGCCAGATTTGAACTCAGGTCTTCCTGATTCCAGGGCTGGTGCTCTATTCACTGCATCACCTAGCTGCCCCAAGGAAAGATTTTAAGAGGAAGGCAAGTTTCTTACCAATGGAGCAGGCATTTTGGAAAACACAGTGAAAGGGGTGGGTAAATCTTTTTTTTTGGGGGGGTGGTTAGGCAATCAGGGTTAAGTGACTTGCCCAGGGTCCACTTACAGCATGTAAGTGTCAAGTGTCTGAGGTCAAATTTGAACTCAGGTCCTCCTGACTCCAAGACAGGGGCTCTATCTGCTATGTCACCAAGGTGCTCCTTGGTGAGTATATCTTAAGTGGTGTGTGTGTGTGTGTGTGTGTGTGTGTGTGTGTGTGTGTGTGTGTGTGTGTGTGTGTGGACTGAGGGGATGGAGACAAGGTAGTGGTGGATTGGGAATGGGATTTGTACAATGAAAGCCAGGGGTTCAGAATCGCTGGATGAGGAGGGCATGATAAGTGTGAGAGTATGCCAGTCATTGAGGAATGAATGCAGGCTGGTTATCATTGTCTGCAGGAAACCAGGGAGGAGGTAGGGCAGGCGGGGTATTCGTAGTGGGCATTACTAATGTTTTGTTGCCCTTTGGGTTTAATTCTTTATAAAAGTAATTTAACAGAGGCTGCTCTGGGCACGAAAATAAGTCTGGGTTCATCTGCCCAAGTGCTAAATGAAATTAGCCAGTGGGCATAATGAAAATCAGACTTTGTGTTAAAAATTATATTTCCCCTTTCTCTGAGGCTTTGGGTCTGGGTCTGGATCTGAGGAGTGCTATTCAGTGCGTTTTCTATAGGCAGAGATGCTGGGCTTCTATGAACCTGAGGAGAAGGGGAGCAGGGGAAGGAGGTCCCCAGTGCTAAAAGGGAAGGCGAGGTCATGGGGACCATAACCAGATTTATGTTGACTCAGGCAGACAGAAGGGAGTTTGGTTGGGCTCAGAGATGTCCAGAAAGTGCTGTGTCTTTCCAAAGCACCCTAAGCACTACAATCATCTTTTTGTTTGTTCTTCTCAGCCTACAAATAATCCCCTTCAGGCGGAGAGGCAACATCTGGCTGGAGCGGCAACATCTGGCTGGAGCCTGCTCTCTGGTCCTAGTGCTTTCTCATAACGCTTCCATCTGTGCTTTGGCAGCAGCTCAGGGAGCCCAGGGAATTGGTCCTGGCATTTAAATCCTATTTGTCCTTCAAGACTCATCTCAAATCCCATCTCTTCCAAGAAGCCTTCCCAGATTCCTCCATCATTCATGGTGTAAAAGAAGCTCCTTGAGGGTGGGATAGTTTCATTTTTGGCTTTGTATTCCCAGAGTCTGCTACAGAGTAGCTGCTTAATAAATGTGTATTGAATGATGGATCTCTTCTTTCTCTGGCTTATGACACTTTTAGGTTGTCCTGTAACATTCAGAGGAGCAGCTAGGTAGCTCAGTGGATAGCGTGCCAGGCCTGGAGTCAGGAAGACTCATCTTCCTGAGTTCAAATATGGCCTCAGACACTTAAGAGTTTTGTGACCCTGTTTGCCTCAGTTTCCTCATCTGTAAAAAGAACTGAAGAAGGAAATAGCAAACCACTCCAGGATCTTTGCCAAGAAAATCCCAAATGGGGTCACCAAGAGTCAGACGTGACTGAACTGAATAACAGTGACAAAAATGATGTGAGGAAAGGATAGCACTAACTGGGGAAAGGGGGAATCAGGAAAATCTACATGGTGAAGGTGATAATATTTGACATGCAAAATGATACCAAAGAAACAAGAATTCAAATGTGTTCTAGCATAGGGGACAATGCAAGCAATGAGATAGAAGGGGGAAGTATGTATGGATGATATCTAGTTATCCAGTCTGGCTAGAGTGTAGAGTAGATGAAACAGAATCCTATGAAATGCAGTAGAAAGAAAGAGTGGGCCTTAAATGCTAGACTAGGGAGATGGACAATGGGGAGCCATGGAAGGAATTTGAGCAGAGGAGTAATATGGCCAGATTTGTACGTTAGGGCAATTAACTGAGCAGGGGGACAAAAGATGAATTAGAGGGCAGATTGTTCACTTACCACTTCTTGCCACTGATCTCATGTTGCTGCACAGTATAGCCAAAGAAGGCTTCTTTGGAGCCCGGGATGATCCGGGGCCTCTTGGTGTCCATGTTGAAGGTATTGCTGAACCCTGCAGTGAAGAGAGAAGATAGGACAGTTACCCCATACAGAATAAGGGAGAGAGAGCAGGAATAGGACAGACATTAATAGGGTAAAACTTCTATATCTAGGGTAGTATATTTGAGGGCAGGTCCTTTGGGACCTCCAGTTCTATAAGTGACCCCGAGATTTCAGACTATGAGACTGACAGGACATAAAAACTTGAAAAAGATGTAAATCTTGGAGCAACAGGGATTCTACTAGGTGAACTTTACCTCATCTTGCCCAGAACCAAGTTTCTATGTTACTTCCTGTTCATTTCCAAATCATGCCACCTTGAACCCCACCCCCACCTCTCTCCTTTCTGGCTCCCCTTTGTGTATTTTCTTTTCTCCACCAGAATGTAAGCTTGTTGAGGGCAGGGACTATTTTAATTTCTTGTATTTGTATTCCCAGTGCTTAGCACAGTGCCTGGAACATAGTAATTTTTTTTTATTTTTTTGCTTTTTGGAGGGCAATTGGGGTTAAGTGACTTGCCCAAGGTCACACAGCCAGTATTTGTGTTAAGTGTCTGAGGCTGGATTTGAACTCCAGGGCTGGTGCTCTATTCACTGCACTACCTAGCTGCCCCACATAATAATTTTTAAATAGTAATTTTATAGTTCAGTCATTCAATCATTGTTATTTATTCTCATTCTCTTTGAGGTGAACATCTTGGGAGGTAACAGTCACTAGTTGGGCTCTTCATGATTGTGGGACTACTCTACAGCCCCCTCTCCCTTGGGTTTTGGAGAGGCCAAGATTTTGAGCCCAGCTGCTAAGAACACAATTGCACAACACTGGTTCTGAAAGGAACCTCTTTTCCCTTTATCCTTCCCATTCAGCCCTGTTCCTTCCTTCTTCTTCCTCCTTTTTTCTTTCCTTCCCGTTCTTCTTCATCCTTTCCACCCCCCCTCTTTACTTTCTTCCTTCTCTAATTTTGTCTTCCTCTTTCCCTTCTTCTCTCCTTCATCTTAGTGTTGCTATTAGGGTGCAAGGGAAAGACTTCTGGATTGGAAGCCAGAGGACGTAGGTTTAAATAGAGGGTCTGCTACATGCTGCTTGGGCAGTCTTTGGTCCTTAGGTTTGCTCAACTCTAAAAGGAAGAGTGTTGGTTAAAATGATTTATATGGTCCTTTTCAACTCTAAATCTGTGATTATCTTCTTTTTTATTCTTCATTTCTTTCTTTGCCTTCCTTCTTTCTCTTTTTCCTTTCTCCCCTCTTTTCTCATTCTTTTTTTTTTCTCTGCCCACCTCTTCCAAATGGAATTCCCAGTCCCTGGAAGAGCCTGAGAACTGAATTTCAATCTCAGGTCCCAAACTTGGATCATCTCAGGGCTATGAGATGCACTGACTGGGATGTCCTCATTATGACCTATTCTGAAAAACATTGTTGAGGCTTCTTCAGGCACAGCTGTTCAGCTAAGGAGGGGAAGATGAGGAAGCGAAAAAGTCATTTAACCCTTCTCCTCTCCATTATTTTCCCCTTTTAATGAATGAATTAGTCTTTCTTGGCATATTGCATTGAGCATTTAATACCATTGACCAACCTCTCCTTGGTGCTGTCCTCTGTCAGACCACTCCTCCATCTCCTTGCCTGAATCACCATCCATATCCTGCCTTCTAACTGTCCTCCATTCTTGGCCCTCTTCTCTCATTCCTCTATACTCCTCTCACTTGGTGATTTCATCATTTCCCATGGGTTCAATTATACAGCCCTAGTTTCTCTCCTGGGCTTCAGTCCCATATTATCATCTGCCTCTGGGACATTTCGAACTGGATGTCTTATAGGCATCTCAAACTCCACATACCCAAAACATATGGTTTTCCCCAAACCTACCCTTCTTTCGAATTTCCCATTTCCATGGAGGGTATCAATATTCTTCCAGTTACATAGGTTTGCAAACTTGGCATCATCTTTAACTCCTTATTTCCCTCCCTCCACAAATGCAGATAGTCCCCACATCTTGTTGATCCTCTGTCCCCTCCAACTCTAACATCTATCTCCTTCTCTCCACTCTGCACTCAAATGGCTACCAGCCTGGCTCAGATCCTCATCACTTCTCATCTGAACTATTGCAATATCCTGCTTCCCTGCCTCAAGTCTCTCCCCACCCCAACCAGCTACCAAAGTGATTTTCCTAAAGCGTATATCTGACTATGTTCTTCTATTGCTCAACACGCACTGGTGGCTCCTGATTGCCTCTAGGATCAAATATAAATTCATCTGTTTGACCTTTAAAATACTTCACACCCCAACTCCAACCTACCTTTCCAGTCTTATTAAATATTGCTTCCCTTCACGTACTCTTTGGACCAGACTGCCCTTCTTGCTGATCCTCTCTCCCATCTCTGGGTCTATATATGGGCTCTTTCCCCATTCCTGGAATTCACTGCTTTCGCCATCTTTGTTGAGCTTCCATTAAAGCTCATCTCAAATACTACCTTCTTCATGAGGCCCTTTTTGTGTCCCCCCCCACTTACAGCTGCTACTGCCCCTCCCTCAATGACTTTGTGTTTATTTTGTATATATCTTGTATCTAATTATATATGGATATGTTTTTTTCCTGACAGAATGTAAGGTTTATGAGCAAACACAGGACTCTCATTTTTGCCCTTGTATTCTCAGGGTCAGGTACAATGCTTGGGGCAGAGAAGGTATGCAATAAATGCTTATTAATTGAAAAGATTGGAGGGCTCATAGTAGAGTGTGTGTGGTGGGGGGTAGGGTTGTGGGCTCATACAGGGGGTTGGTAGTAGAGTGTGTATTTTTATGTGTGTGGTAGGGCTGTGGGCTCATATGGGAGACTGGTAATAGAGTATGTGTATATGAGGGGTTCAAATAGGGAGCTGGTAATAGAGTGTATTTGTGTATGTGTATCTGTGACAGAGTTGGAGACTCATATAGGGGGCTGGTAGTAGAGTATATGTGTGTGGTAGGGTTGGGGGTTCATATGAGGGGCTCATGTGTGTATATGTGTGTGTGTGTGTGTGTTGAGTTGGGGGGTTTGAATGGTGGATGCAGAAGTTTTAGATAAGTAACTTGTTTTGATAAATTCATCATGTCCTAATTAGTCAATTCAGGAAGTCTCAGAATCCAGAATCCTGCATATATTTACACACACACACACACACACACACACACACACTCATCCCCCTACCTTCCTACACAAAATTCTTGGCGGATAGCATTCCGCAGGCACAATTGTTAACTAGAGCCCTGGATTCTTCCTGGGTTTTCTGGGGACACCACACTGCATTGCCCATTCCCTCTTCTACCCTAATCTGTCCAAGAAGGAGAGCTGGAATGTAAACAGAAGGAAAGCATGCCACTACCAGGCAGGGAAATCCAGGCCCACCCTCATCGTCCCAATCTGCAGGCTTGGACACTCCATAGAGGAAAATTGTGAAGTTGGGGAAGCTTGTCTTCAGAGACTTCCATCTCCCCTTTCTATGACCCATCTCTCCTCTTCTCCTCTCTCCTCCTGGCTGCAAGTGACTGGTTCTTTCATATTGTCAGGGAAGTCAACGATAGGTCAGGATAGTATAATGAGAAGACCACATTCGGAGCTGGGTGTTTGGAGTTTGTGTTCCAGATATTTACTAGCTATGTGACCATGGGGAAATAATTTAATCCTTCTGTGCTTCATTTTCCTCATCTGTAAAATGGGGGCAATAAAACTTGCTTGGGAGAATTTCTGGCGAAATGGTGGAGAGAGGGTGGGCCTTTGATTCAGAAATATCAGGGTTCATGTTCATACTTTCTGTGTGAACAAGGGTAAGTCACTTGATGTCTTAACACTTTTAGTACTTCTTTTACACTGTAACTTGTAGCCCAGTTGCTCATCAGTATTGGGGAGGGGAGTTTCCTCACTGGGCATATGATGAGATCATAGGTCTGAACCCCAAACATTAAGAAGGAAAAATACACGATTTGTCATCCCAGATCATTTAAGAGAAAATAGCTTACAAACCTTCATTACATAAATGTATTATCACATAGCGGTATTCAGTAATAAGTATGAGCATAGCTTATATATGTACACGTGTTTGTATATATGTATATATATTATATGTACATGTGTATGGACACAAAGATATATTTTATTTAAGGGAGTGAAGGGAATAAGCCTTTATATAGAACCTACTTTCTGCCAGGTACTGTACTAAGTGCTTTTAAAAATGTTATCTTATTTGAGCCTCAGAACAACTCTCTGAGGTTGATGCTATTATGATCTCCATTTTACAGTTGAGGAAACTGAAGCAAAGAGATGTTACTAGACTTGCTCAGGGTCACATAGCTAGTAAGTGTCTGAGACCAAATTTGAACTCAGTTCTTCCTGAGTCCAGGCTCAGCACTCTATCTATTCTCTGCCTGGAATTATAATCCACATATTATTTTGGAGCTAGACAGAGACCTTAGTGAGCACTTAGCTGTTAATCTTCAGAGAAGGGAACTGAGGCCCAGAAAGGTTAAGCAGCTGGGTGGCTCAGTGAATAGAATGCTAGGCTTGGAGTCATGAAGACCTGAGGTCAAATGTGACCTCAGACATTAGTTGTGTGACCAAAGTCACTTAGCCTCTCTTTGCCTCAGTTTCCTCAAATGTAAAATGGGGATAAGCATAGCACCTACCTTCTGGGGTCATAAAATGATCAAATGAGATAATAATTGTAAAGTGCTTAGCACATAATAAGTGCTATATGTGTCAGTTATTATTAAGTGACTTGCCTAAGGTCACATGGCTATTAATTAACAAGCAGAATTGGAACCTAGGGCCTCTGACTCTTAAGTCATTGCTCTATACCCTACCACCTCTCATCAGTGGGTTTCTCTATCCCGATAGACTCATGTTTCCTCTTCCCTCCCTTCCTCTCCCCTCCCCTCCCCCTCTCTTTTGAGGCAGTCAGGATTAAGTGATTTATTTGTCCAGGGTCAAACACCTAGTAAGCATCTGATGCCAAATTTTTTTTTTTGCCTTTTTGGAGGGCAGTTGGGGTTAAGTAACTTGCCCAAGGTTACACGGCTAGTTTGTTTGTGTGGGTTTTAAGTGTCTGAGGGACCGAACTCAGGTCCTCCTGACTCCAGGCCAGCGCTTTACTCAATGCACCACCTAGCTACCCCTGACGCCAGATTTTAACTCAGGTCCTCCTGAATCTAGGGCTGGTGCTCTATCCAATGTGCCACCTAGCTGTCCTAAAGATTGATATTTTCAAAGAAAACCTCAGGGGTAAAGCAATAGTCACCTTAAAAGGAATGAGAGAAAGGGACTGGACCTGAGATTTTACTGGTATAGGGAACTCCCAGTTGGGAAAACTTTCTCTACCAATGCAGGTTGGTACCTTCTCTGTAGTTGAGACTAGAGAGTTGCCAAGAGATTTAAGGGGTTTAAAAGCTTGCTCAGGCGACATACAACTGGTATATTTCAGGGGCATAACTTGAACCCAGGTCTTCTTGGCTCTGAGACCAGCTCTCTTTACTCACCATGCCAAAGGAGTAAACCACCACCAGTGATGGTCTTTTTGGTGAGAGTGGAGGATTATTTTTTGAGGTACCCCTTAAAGCATACCTGGTTAGCCATTTAATTTGCCTCTGTGTAAGTCAAGGCATAACAGGAACAAAAGAGAAAAAAAACCAGCTCAGAATAAGAGCTGGTCCCCCAAAGGCTATTTGCTGTTGACAAAATAGAAAGATCAACCCATTTGGGAATATTCCTGCTGTCCTTTTGCCCCACACATATATTGTGATAGTATGTTGGGAAAGGATTAGTACACTCCAGGCACAGAGAAGAGGGGAAAACAACCCAAACTGGGGAATTAAATTATAACATGTTGGTTTTTCTCTTTTGAGTTGGCATTCGCCTCTGACCAGATTGAACCAAGTGAAAGCAAATTTCCTAAAAATGATGTCAAAGCCAACTCTCTAACCTTAACTCCAATCAGATCTCTGAGTTCCTTCCTCTGGGGGAGGTGTGTTGGAAGCTCTAGCTTCTCAGTCTCTAAGAATGTGTTTGTTTCTCAGACTGATGAGTTTGTTTAGTGAAAAACCCAAAATGCTGTTTTTGAGGGGGATAAAAGGTAACATGCCAGAAGAAAAGTCTCAAAAAACACTGAGATTCTTGGGCAATACTTAGACTGTCTGCCCTCAACATACATAACAGAAAAAGATAAACTAGTATTCTGGGACAATATTTCCTTCATTTGATAGAGTTTTGAACCATGGCCAATGTGACATCAACTTGTTTTCCTTCTCTCAGAATCTCTTATCTTATTTTTCCAAAAGAGATCAGTTATATGCAGCAGCAGGGATATATTCATATGATTCCCTTCTCTGTGAGTCATAAGCTTCTAAAGCCCCATGCCTCAGGTGCTTAAAAGTTTAAGGTATGACCTCTTATCCCACCTGATCCTTCCCATTGGCCAGTTTCTCTGCTTCCTATCTCCATGTCTTCCAGTCACAAGCACCTGGACTAAAGATTCTGAAAGATTCCTCTTAGTGTAAGCTTTGTAGCTTCAGTTCATTTGATAACTAATTTGCACACTTAATTAAACAAGTGCCTATTCTTTTCTAACATCTTTGCTAGTCACTATGGTGGAAAAAAAGCGAAATTCCTTCCCCTCATGGAGCTTATAACCTCATCAGGGAAATAAGACATATACATGTGAAGCAATTAGTGAATAATGGCATAGTAAAATATGCCATCACCAACTATAATAGAATAATAATAACTGACATTTATATAACTTAAAGAGTTATTAAGGGGCAACTAGGTGGCACAGTGAATAGAGCACCAGCTCTGAAGTCAGGAGGACCTGAGTTCAAATCCAGCCTCAGATACTTAACACACTAGCTGTGTGACTTTGGGCAAGTCACTTAACCCCAATTGCTCTCCAAAAAAAAAAAAGCAAAAAAATACAGTTTTGGGGTGGCTAGGTGGAGCAGTGAGTAGAGCACTGGCCCTGGAGTCAGGAAGACCTGGGTTCAAATCCAGCCTCAGACATTTAACACACACACTCACACACAAAACTAGCCGTGTGACCTTAGGCAAGTTGCTTAACCCCAACTGCCCTCCAAAAAGCAAAAACAAAAAAAGTGCTTTGCATTCTTCAACTCATAAAAAAGAGTTATTAATTTGGCAGAGCACTTAACAAACAATATTTTATTTTATCCTTATGATAACCCTACAAGGTAGGTATGATTATTATTCCCATTTTATACATGAGGAGACTGAGGCTCAGAGGGATTAAGAACCTTGCCCAAAAATATACAACTAGTAAATGCTTAAAGTGGGATTTGAACTCAGATCCCCCCAAATCTAAGTCCAGCACTCCATATATGCTATGTGATGATGCCTAAGGCATCATGGAAGAGATGGGAGTTGAGATGATATTTATATTATATTCAGGTTTTGTTGAAGCTGTGTGTGTGTGTGTGTGTATGTGTGTTTGTGTGTGTGTGTGTGTGTGTGTAGGGGGAAGTGGTTTCAGAAAACAGAGACCATCTGGACCCCAGAGAACATAAGAAGGAAAGATTTAAACAAGGGAATGAGCATAATGCTCATTCCAGAACTGTGAAGGGAACAGTCCGATTGTCAGGTAGATTCCAGCAATTACCTTACTTTCATCCACAGGGAATTTTTGGTCTAGTAGGATAGAGTTTGTCTCTACTCCTGGGAAATTCTTACTCTGTTAAAGGAAACGCAGTCCTAAAACTATAGGAAGTTCTCAGTCTGATGGGGGAAATATAGTTCTATGTCTTGGAGAGGTCCCTGGTCAATAGGAGAGGCAGGACGATCAGTTAAACACATACACCGGCCACAACCAATTCCAGCCATAATGAGACATTTTTTCCTCCTGAGAAAATTTGTCCTTGGTTGAAAAACAAATAACATTATTGATGGCCTTTATTCAAACCTTTTTTGTTTTAGCCTTCAAAATTCCAGTCACCTCCACATCACAGTGAGACATTGGAGCAGGTCATTAGTACAGCATTAAGGTGCATAGAGGAGGGACCTAGTAGATAATTGTGAAAAGGCAGCAGGGCCCAGCCCTTTGGTATACTTTTTGTCTACAGTCTCAGGCGGCTTGTAGCACATTGCAATATATGAGAACTTTTCTAGGTGGACACACATTATGTTATTGTTGTTTAGCTGTTTTCAGTTATGTCCAACTCTTCATGGTACCATTTAGGACATCATCTTGGCAAAGATGCTGGAGTGGCTTGCCATTTCCTTCTCCTGCTCATTTTACAGATGAGGAAACTGAGGCAAGCAAGATTAAGTGACTTACCCAGAGTCAACACAGATAATAAGTGTCTGAGGTCAGATTTGAACTCAGGTCTTCCTGATTCCGGGTCCAGTCCTTTATTCACATTCATTGCCCCTACACACACATTATAGGGAAATTCAAATAGACACATAGGGAAGTAACTTGAGTAATCATAATCTCCAGAGTTACATGGCCCTGGAAAGCAGATTATGTTTCAAATTTGGCTCTCATTCTCTCCTTCCTTCAAACACAATCAGTTTTACAGTCACCATTAAAGGTCAAGTTAGGAACACTGATTCAGAAGTTTGAGCTGTCCCTATAAGGCAGTCTCAGAATGGGAGAGATGCTCATGCCTTGCTTTGGATAATGAGCAACAACTTCTTTGTTTCTGCCCCCCAGATCAACTGCTATGCCTCCTCAGTTGTGCTAGCATTCACCCAGGTTGCACAGAGGTGGTCAAAATGTTTCAGATTCCTGCTGGCGACTCACAAACACAGACATTCAGCAGATGGTGTAGAGGCTCTGGTGCCTGTGCAGTGTGCAGGCTAGCATCTTTGTACCTTCTGAAATGGGGTTAGGCATGGAAAGAGTAAGATGACGTGACTTTTTTTTTCTTTTCAGAAAGGTCTGACACTATCCTGCTACCAAGGCTTCATCTTTACAAGAGGGTGATCAGATTTAGCTAAAAATGTTCTTTTGAGTTAAAACAGTCCCATACCAGTGGAGTTGTTTAGTTGACTCCCACTGCAGTCCATTTTCCATTCAACTACTAAAGCGATTTTCCTAAAGTGCAGGTCTGATCATGTCACATCCATCCACCTGCATTACAAGTATTTCTTATTCACTTCATTTTCTCTGTATGGGTTGTTAGGCTGATCTCTTTTAACTAATCATGGATCTTAGGAAGGAAAAGTCTCGTGATGGTCTGGGGCTTGATCCCATTAGCACTTAGGGTAGAACTTACTAGATTTTATAGAGTGCCTCTGCAAAATCGAGATTATATAAGAGATCGATAAGATAGGACGGAGAAGCACTAGAATAACTTTCTTTTTAAATTGTCTCAGAAAAGGATGCTCTTCCCTAACCCCATTGGGAATAAGTATAGTAATTTAAATGAATTGTCTCGCTTTTGTTTTAAGGTCCACATTGTGACTGAGTAGTTGCTATATAAGTTGGCTTTCTGTAATAAGATAAGAACTTGGGTAGTATAGTTTGGCAATGATGTGTGTCCTTCAGATGATATAGGTGTGTCCCCTAAGCTTAGTAAACAACTACTGACATATATATGTTCCTCAAATAGGTAACCAACTCCTAATAATGTATGTGTGTCCCCCAAATCTGGTAAAAAAAAACTACTGCTGATATACATGTGTCCCTCATCTCAGCACTCCTCTTTTCATCCTTTGGTCCTTTCATCCTTCCCTGTCCCTCCCTTCTTCCCTTCCTCCTTTCTTCCCTCCCTCTCCCTCTCCCTCTCCCTCCTCTCTCTCTCCCTCTCCCTCTCTCACTCTCTCTCTCTCTCTCTCTCTCTCTCTCTCTCTCTCTGGTTTGTTTAAGTGACTTGCCCAAGGTCACAAGCCAGTAAGTGATAAGTGTCTGAGGCTGGATTTGAACTCAGGTCCTCCTGACTCCAGGGCTGGTGCTCTATTTATTGTGCCACCTAGCTGCCCAAAGTTTCTACATTTCTAAAGGAATCTAAGTGCTATTACCATCTTCTAAACTTCATTGCTCTGGGGCAAAACCCTAGTCCACTATCCACGAATCTGAAAAATGTGTCACCAAAGAGGGGAATAATAAAACAAATTATGGCCTATGAACACCATGGAATACTGCAATAAGTAGGTGAGGATGATTGGGGGAGGTCCCCCTTAAAATTGCACAGCACAGTCAACTGGCTCATCTACCTTATGTATGCGTTAAAGCTGACTCCCTTACAACCTGAGGTTTTTATAACACAAAGTTATAAAAAAAAAGCCACTAAATACGTGGATATTAATTTTACTTGGGATACAAGATGTCTATTCAAAGAAAAATGTAAAACTTTAATGAGAAAAATAACAAAACCATATAGAGTGATGGAGTATTTTCTTCTTAGCTATAATGACTCAGTGTTGTAAAGAGGAGTGTATTTCCCATGAAATTAAATTAATTAATGCAACACTAATCTCTATGGGATAACATATAACTTGGAAAATGGGTAATGAAAAATTCATCTGGAAGAATAAACCTACCTATATCTATGATTTCATTAATGTAGGAAACTCCCAGGGAGGAAATTCAGTCTAATAAAGCAGATCAGCAACTGTTCTTTGTTTTATAATCTTAGAGTCCTGGGGGGGCAGGTTTGGAGTGGGCACAGAACTGGGAGGTTAAGTGACTTGCCCAGAGCCATGAGTCAATATAAAGAACTTGACTTGAACTCAAATCTTTCTAATTCCCAGGCTATCTCTATACCTACTATACCAGCTACTATTTTAAAACAACAAGTTTTGTAGCAGAAGCAAGTGTTTATTAGTACAATTAGTTAACAGGATAGAGAAAAATAGCTTGGATCCATACCTCACAGTATATAAAATGAACCGGAGTTTAACATTTAAGAAAAAAATAATTCTAAGAACTAGGAGAAAATAGCTATAAAGGAGAGATCAGTTTCTGACTTAAATGGATGGAAGGATATTGTAGATGAGGTGGTGTAGTACAAAGAGTATTGAACCTAGAGTCAGGAAGAACTGAGTTTAAATCTAGCCTAGACACTAAAAAGCTGTGAGTCTCTGAGCTAGTCAATGAACTGTCTGGCTCAGTTTCCCTGATGTAAAATAGGAATAATAATAAAAACTATTTCCTATGGTTAATATGAGTATAAAATGAATTAATATTTGTAAAGTGCTTTACAAACCTTAAAACATTGTTTAAATACTATCTATTATTGTTAGATAAAATTAATATTGGAAAGCATGAAAATGAAATTTTAAATATTGAAATGTATACAAATGCATGATGGATTTGTGATTTTTGTCATTGTGGGGAGTTTTTGGTCACATATAACACATAAGAGAGACAGCTTGGTCTAGTGGACAGAGTATTGGGCTTGGTGTCAGGAAGCCTTGGGTTCGAACCCTCCCTTCCTAGTTGTGTTAGCCCAGGCATGTTACTTAACGTCTCTGAGGCTCAGTTTCTCATTTGTAAAACAGAAATAACATTAACACAATTTTGCACTGTTATTGTGAAATTCAAATAAGATACATATGTATAAGATACATGTAAATATATATAAGATACATACATACATATATGATACACATATATATGAGATACATTTGTAAGATACAAATATACATAGAATGCCTTGTAAACCTTCTATCACTATAGAAATGTCAGTCATCATCAGCATTATTATTGGAACTTGTCTGTGACTTCATAGATAAGCACTAAGGAAATGACCAAAAAACATAATAAGGTAAAAATGTGATGGAAAAAAAGGAAAGAAATTGAATGGGGAAAATTATATAATTGACCTAACTGATAAAGAACTATGTAGTGTCACTATCACCTGGTTCTATTTGAACCAAGAAGATATGAACAGTTTCCATGGAAGGAAACAGATTAGCAATCACCATGGAAAATCACACGATTTCACTAGCAATTAAAAACCTCCAAGTTAAAACAGCTGTAAAGTACTGTACCCATGAAATAACTGTAGCAAAAATAAACTAAAATGATTTAGTTAAAAATGAGTGGAGAGAGGCTTTAGTTTTTCTGGGGAATCATCAGCAATGTGTAATAAGAAGCATACAACTGTTGATACTTTTGACATGATGATTCCACTTCTGGGAATATATCTCATGGACATAACCCCAGAGGAAAAAAGGTAAATTGCACAAATATGTTACTAGAAGTACTGTTTATAATAGCAAAAAAAAAAATTACAAACAATTCAAGCTAAATTTTAAGTAGCTTTTTTGTTTTTGGCTTAAGATAAGCTTCACAAAATATGATGGGGAATAAGCAACATGAGAAGTATCCTTAAATGAACTTTTAAAGGCAATTTGGGTTGCTGGAGGTTGGGGGAGAAAGACGGACCTTGGGTCACTATCCCCTGTGGGTGGAGATTAGAACCCAAAGTTGGTAGGGAGGAGGCTGTTTCTTACTCAGGACTTGGATTAGAGTAAGGAGTAAAAACCATGTTTTAGCTTCCCTTTTTCACAAATTATTCTTGCTTGCTAGGTACTAAGCTCAGTTTCTACATAGCTAAAGGAGTTTAAGTTCTATTAACATCTTTTAAATTTCATTGCCCTGGGGCAAAACCCTAGTTCACTTGTCCTGGTCATGAATCTGAAAATGTGTCACACAAGAAGGGAATAATAAAACAAATTATGGCCTATTAACATCATGGAATGCTGCAACAAATAGGTGAGAATGATTGTTTTTTTTGGGGGGGGGTCCCCATAACATTGCGCAACAGTTAACTAATTCACCTTACTTATACATTAAAGTGGTCCCATTACAATCTGAGAGAATGATGGTCCACATAATGAATTTCAGTAAGGTCCTTGGCAGATACTTCATCATGGCACGTTAGTCCATTAAAGGGAAAAGTAAATGAATTTAAGAACTCAGTTGAGATGCCTGAGGTTTTTTTTTAGGGCCCAAGAAATAGAAAAGATTCACAGAACAAAAAGAGATTGAGAAAATTGGGAACTCGTTAATAGACCACTTAGATGGATTCATGATCATCATTCACAGAGACACAAAGTGGAAAATAATTAACACCAAGCTACAATTAGATCCAATTAGTTCTGTTTTTGTTACCAGTTCTGGAAACTTCCAAGGAACGTTTAGAATCACCTTCCTCGATAGTCAAACCCAGTGTCTCATGGGAATCACATGAACCCACTTCCTAGATCATTCAAGAGTTGGTGCAAAGTATATAAAAAAAAAAACAATAAGGAAAATTTGACCACAGATGAATTTCTTTTATTGAAAGCATCACTGTAAATATGCAGTTTGGCTGAGGGTATTGGAATCTGGCTGAGATTTCCAATGCCACAAAGTTAGAACTCATGCCTTTAGTTACTTTCTTCATCTCATCATCTTACCTAAACTCATTCCTCTTTCCAATTTCCTTTTATCCATTGCTAGCACTCTTATCCTCCCCATCACTCTGGCTCAAAACAATTGTTATCTCTAATGACACTTTCTTCTTCACCCCAACATCCAGTCATGTGACAGTTTCTCTTAATTCTACCTCCTCTGCATCCCTTGCATCTGTCTGCTTCTCTCTAGCCTCTAAACTCATCTTCCTTCCTATGCATCCTTCTCTGCAATCTCTCCCCTTTCCTATGCATCCCACACTGTCTAGATAATCTTTCTAATATCTAGTTCTAGACATATTACTCCCTTACTTAAAAACCTTCTGTGATTCCCTATTGCCTTAAGGATGAAATATAAACTAGTTAGCCTGCATTTAAGGTCCTCCAGAATCTGACTTTTCCTTACTTTTCAAGGCTTCCCTTCCCTTCCCCCCCCCCCCCCCCATTCCTTTTCTGGATGCATTCTATGCTCCAGTTAGACTAGACCAGAAGCATCAAACTCATGCCTTAGGGCTACTTTCAGGCAGTAAAACTCCAGAGTGACAGAACCAGATTAAGATGTAATTGGAAAATGTTTAACAATTTTTTTTTAAATGCAACACAATATAGTCTACTGGCTCTTACCCAAGCCCAACATGCCATTTCAGTGCCTCCATGAATTTGAGGAGGCCTCAATGACTAGAAGATAGACTCAAAATTTTAATAATCCTTCTCTTCCTTTAAAGTTTAGTTCATTTGCCTCCTTTGGGAAGCCTTCCCTGATCTCCCTCTCTGAAAATGCTCTAAATGTTCTTTTCCTTCCAAAATTTTTCTTTGCCTTTTTATTTGGGTGGTTCCTTTGCTCCATGACACCCTATCTTAGTAATGATAGTAACTGACATTTATATGATGGCTTAAACTTTACAAATCACCTACATACATCTTATTTGAAGCTTGAGAGGTAGGTATTACCTACCTCCCCATATTATAGATGAATAAACTGAGACTCCTACATTAAGTGACTTGCCTGGGGTCACACAGTTGATATGTCAAAACCAGGATTTGCATTCAGGTCTTTCCAACTATAAGCCCTTACTACTCCATGAAGCTTCTTTTGACTTCAAGCCACATTTTAACCTTCCTACCCTCACTCTCATCTCAGCAAACAAGAGAATGAAAAGTCATTAGTATTTAACACAGTGCCTTGCACGTAGCAGGTGCTTAATAAATGTGTATCATATTGAATCTCATAATAACTACTGAGAGTAGAATCCATGTTGGGAATATTTTGCTTTTTGGGGTCTAGAAGTGGGGATGAACAAAATATCCCTCATATCCAGGGACCTATACAGGGACATAGGGAAAGGTGGCAAAAAGAAGGGGGGCAATTGGCATCCTAGAATGATAGTCAAGTAATCAGGGTCCTAGTTCCACCCCTGACAGTAACTAACTATATGACCTTAGGGAAGTCACTTCAGTGTTCAGGGACCCTTCTTTGGTTATAAAATGAGGAAGTTTTACTAGGGGGGTTTTAGGTGCTTTCTATTGTTATTACATAGGGGAATTTCTCAGTATAGCAAGGATTTAGAATTTAATCACTGTGTATACTCCCTTGACTAAGTTTATAGGCAGTCCCACTAAAACAGGGGTTCTTAACCTTTTTTCGTGTGTTATAGACCCCTTTGGTAGTCTGGAGAAGCCTCTGGACCACTTAACAGAATAAGGTTTTAAAATGCAGAAAATATAACATAGGGGCGGCTAGGTGGCGCAGTGAGTAAAGCGCCAGTCCTGGAGTCAGGAGGACCAGAATTAGGTTTCGGCCTCAGACACTTAACACCTACACAAAAAAACTAACCTTGGGCAAGTTACTTAATCCCAATTGCCCTCCAAAAGGCAAAACAAAAACAAAAACAACAAAAAAAACCCATATAGGATTACAAAAGAAACCAATTATATTGAAACATGGTCATCAAAATATAAAAACAAAACCAAGCTCACAGACACCAGGTTAAGAACTCCTGGCCATAATTTAGTAGATGGTTTTTAGGAGTTGTGGGGTTAAAACAGTTCATCACCATTTCAGTCAATGAGGTGATGAAGCCTCTGTACATTTAGCTAGGCTGGTCCTTTGGATGATAAATAATTGGTCTATCACCAGGCCTGCACACAGTCTTTCCTACTTGCTAGGGCCTGCCAGAGCCTGCATTCCTCTGGCATATACTTTGAAAATTCAAATGATTTCCATCTCACCAGGAAGCATGAGATTAGGATTTTTGTGGGGGACAGGAGACTTATTAGAGGCAGCTAGATAGCTCAGTGGATAGAGCAGTAGGCCCGGAACCAGGAAGACCTGAGTTCAACTCCAACCTCAGATCTTTTACTAGCTGTGTGACCCTGGGCAAGTCACTTAACCTGTTTGTCTTAATCCCCTAGAGAAGGAAATGGCAAACCACTCTATTATCTTTGCCTAGAAAACCCCATGGACACTCTGATTCATGGAGTCAAGAAGAGTTGGACACAACATAACAACTTTATAACAAAGACTCTTATGGTATAAATAAAATATGACTACAAAATTCGGGGTTAGGGTTAGGGAATGCTACCCTATGAAACAGAAAACAACAAGAATCAGTCCACTACCATTTATTAATCACCTACTGTGTGCCAGGCACTGTTCTCAGTGGAGTGAATACAAAAAAGATGCAAAAGACAACTGTTGTTTTCAAGGAGTTCACAGTATAATGGGGAACATAACTGATACACAAACAAAGTATATTTGAGATAAGTTGGGGGTAGTCTCAAAGGGTAGGCATAAAAATCAAGGAGGACTGGGAAAGGTTTCTTGAAGAATCAACATAAATTGTTGAGGTTAGTCCCCTGTGCAAATCTTCTCAAGAAATGGCCCATTTGAGAAAAAAAAAATTATAAGGCTGCTACTGATCACTTGGATACTTCCTAAAGCTCGCCAAAGGGTTCCTTAAAGAACCAATGAATAAATAAATGAAAGAAAAAGCATTTATCAAGCATCTACTGTATGCCAAGCTCTGTGCTAGGCACAGAGAATACAAATACAAGTGAGAGAAGCTTTGCCCTGACAAGTTTACATTCTAACAAAGGGAGAGGAAGGATCAAGGAAGTTTTGGGGCTGATCAAGGTGATTATTGTTTGGGGGAGTTGGAGTGATGAATAGTATCATAGGACAGCTAATTGTCACCCCATATCCAGAGGGAATTGATAGTAGTTTTGATGTTTTTATTTGATTTACTATTTTTAGAACAGTAAAAGGTGGAAAGTGAATAGATTCAGAGCAGATGACCAAGATGTCTTCTTATTTATTCTCTCTGTTTCTCTCTGTCTCTATTTCTGTCTGTCTCTATCTCTTTGTCTCTGTTGCTCTCTCTCCCCAAAGGGGGGAGATGGTATTTGAATTTGCTTATGTGTTTCCCTGACTGCTCCATCAATATGAGCGCCCTGATTCTAATCCCTGGTACTGGTTATTCAGACAAAAATATCCCTAGGATAAAAACGGACAGTTCGTTAAACTACCATGGCTGATGGAAATATCCCTTAGGAATATTCAGCTGCCTCTTCTCTAGTCTATGCTTACCAAGCAACCTTCCTGGTCTATAATTTGGACCTACCCACTAGGAGGGAGTGCCCTGGGCCAATGATGAGGAATCATTCATTCATTCATTTATTTTTAAATTCTTTAAAAATTTTTTTAATCAACAAACATTTATTTCCTCTCCCTCTCACCCCATACCCATTGAAAAGGGGGGAACTCTCCAAATCCTTGTAACAAATATGCATAGTCAAGCAAAATAAATTCCTACATTGACCATGACCAAAAATGTATGGCTCATTCTGCATGTGGAATCTGTTACTGCTCTGTCTGGAGATGGGTATCATAGATTGTCATCAGTCCTCTGGGATCATGGTTAGATCAAAGTATTTGAATCTTTGGGGCTATCCATATCTTGCTAGCAGACTCTCTAGTTCTAGATTAGCACTCTCATTTGTAAATCCCCTTTGAATCAGTTTGGATAGGGCAAATTGATTCCCCAGAGCTTGAGCTCCCTGGGATGAACTGAGAAAAATGAGATTCTTAATCTGTAGATTTGAGGACCCATGGAGAATACACCAAGAACCAGAAGAGCTTCTAAGGTCCTGTGTGACCAGCCAGCTGGCCTATCTCTTTTCCATCTTAACTGCACCACCTTTTAGCTCTCATTATACTATGATTCTAGGAGTCTGAGATTTTATGAAGCACTAAATTTCAGTGGGAAACAAATCTGACAGTGGGAACCTCCCTTTCCGGACAAACTAACCATCTCAAAGGGCCCAAGATAGTCAGGGCTTGTTTTTCTAGAGTTTTGGCTTGTCTTATTTGTGTCCATGGGAGTTAGCATTGGGGAAGGGGGGGGGGGGGGGGGGTGAAGCAGTACCAGCTAGGGAGTGTCTCCTTAGAGGAAAAAAATAAAAAGGCTGTTCCCTGGGTGGGAGAGATGCAATTTGTGGTGAGGCTTTCCCTCAGCAAGAGAAATGGTGCTGTGAGTTCTCTGACAGACACCAGGCTATCCTGCCCTCTTTTCTTTGAATGGGCACTAAAAAAAGGAATTGTGGGGGCCCTTCCCTTCCAAACCCTCCGGGTGTGCCCAGGCCAAGGTACTTCTTATACTATACCCATATTCATCTTAATGAGCCAAAGACTTGCTTTCAATACTGGAACTGCATAAGAAAACAGTAGAACTTCAATTATTTAGATGCTTGAGGGAAGGAGCTTCTGGGTAATGGAATTTTCTGATTATCTGAGATTGAATCCCAAAACATTTTATTTGTTAAATCTTGGTCCAATGCCCCCTTCCCCCTAAATATCTGAGATGATTTTCCTACTTTAGGCAGTAGTATCCAAGTCATGGATTAAGTATTTTTGTCAAGATGGTACAATGGAAAAATTTAGAGACATCTCCACTCCAAATGTTCATATGGAGTATTTGTGCCCGACCCATGGTAGAATCTTCCGAGCTCATATTGGTCTGATCAGCTGCAGTTGGACACCCTGTACTTTGAGCCCAACATCAAGATGTCATCGGTCCTCTTTGAGCACAAAGAAAAACAGCCAACAATGGAAAAACCACCAGTTCTGGAGCTGAAGGACCCAAGATCAAATTCCATCCCTTATGATTATTAGTTCCTGTGTGACCTCAGACAAATCACTTCATCCCTTTGAGTCTATTTCCTCATCTCTAACATGGATGGCCTCTGAAGTCCTTTTCAGTCCCAGATCTATGATCTTGACTGAGGACCCTATAGGTCCACAGGGGAAATCCTTGCCTCTCACCTCAAAACACCATTATCTAGAGGGCCAAGACCATTTTTTAAATCCCCAAGGTTCTGAGGCATGGATACTTTGTCACCTGTCTTACCACCATCTTTCCATCTCTTGCTATTACTCTGGGAATAATAATCAAATCAACACTATCATTGCTAATGGAAAGAATGTGATAACCTTTTGTCCTATGACTCCCTTCAGGGGCAGCTAGGTGGTACAGTGGATAGAGTGTCAGGCCTGGAATCAGGAAGACCTGAGTTCAAATTTGACTAGCTGTGTGACCTTGAGCAAGTCACTTAATCCTGCTTACCTCAGTTTCCTCATCAGTCAAATGAGCTGGAGAAGGAAATGGCAAACCACTTCAGAATCTTTGCCAAGAAGACCCCAAGATGCCCATCAATTGGAGAATGGCTGAACAAGTTGTGGTATATGAATGTAATGAAATACTATTGTGCTATAAGAAATGAGGAGCAGATGGCCTTTATGATAGGAGAGTGGAACCAGGACAACTTTGTACGCAATTATAGACACATTGTATCTGTGACAACGAACTTCGGTGGACTGCGATTTAGGGTTGTAGGACAATTCCAGAGGACTCATGATGGAAAGGGCTATCCACATTCAGAGAAAGAACTACAGAGTCTGAATGCAGATTGAAGCAAACCACTTGCTCATTCTCTTTTTTGTTTTGTTCCTTCTCTCTTGTCATTCACTCCATTGGTTATAATCCTTCTTTACAACTTGACTAATGTTTGATGCGAAGGTATTTGTAGAACCTCTATCAGATTGCATGCTGCCGTGGTGGGGGAAGGAGGGAGGCAATGGAGGGGGGAGAAAATTTGGAACTCAAGGGATTATGGAACTGAATGTTGTAAACTAAAAGTAAGTAAATAAATTTAAAATAAAAAAAAAAGAAAACCCCCCAAAAAGTCATGACGAGTCGCACATGACTGAACAGCAGCAACAATATGGCTCCATTCATATGTGACCTTAAAAAAAATCACCTTTCTGGACTTTGGTATCCTCTTTTGCCAATGAGTGGGGTGGAGTCAATAGTCTTTAATAGTCTGCTCTATATCTTATTATCTTGGGCTGGCCTACATGGCCATGAACCAAATCCCACATTTCCTGGAGTGCCTTGCCTCCAGGGTGTTTTTCCATGACCTTGACAAAGGCCAGACATCTCCTTGGCATTCTTACTGGGAGAAGGTCATGGGAGTCACAATTCTCATGTAGGTTGGGAGTCATGGAAGCCATTTTCTCCTCTTCCTCCCGGGTGAGGCAAAGAACACACATTCCGGAGCTGCTTGTCTAACCTAGTCCCCTTCTGTGCCTCTGTGTTTTGGCTGCAATGTTTTGGTTGGCAATCCCCTCTCTACTCAGCACCATTCTCCAAAGAGGGAAGGAACAAAGAGAAAAAGCAGGAGAGCAGTAGTGGTTGCCCCAGGAAGCCCAACTCAAGAGAGAGGGAGGGCAAAATGTCGATGGGGAGGGGCCCAAATGAGTCCTAGATCAAAGCCTTGTCTGAGTGTGGGGCTAGCCTGAGGGGGAGCAGGATAAAAAGGAAATAGGAATAGGATAAGGTTTCTCACAGCAGATCTGCTTAGTCTCCATCATGGACAAAATGACCCTCGAGAGATTCCCTAGTATTCCCATGAAAGAAGCAAATTACTCCTGTTTCCCTTCACAGGGTGCTTGGTCAGAGTTTTACCCAGGGGGATGAGCTGAAGTTGGGATTCCTTTACTAAATTTGATTCACACTTCAAGCCAGAAATCTCTATCCATAGCAAAGAGAGATGAGGCTGAGCTGTATAACTTTCCCTTCCTTCATTCAGGCAACTCCACTCCTTCTCAGTCACCAAAACTCCTCAGATAAAATTACCTTCCCCACTCAAAGCTATGAAGTTAACAGTTTCCCTTCAGTGCTCCTCGAGCTCCCTTATTGCTTTCTACACATGCCAGAATTCATGACCACCTAGAAGCATCCTAATGTATTATCCTACCTAGGCCTGCCCTCCTTAATTAGGGTTCCACAACTCAAAGAAATAAATCCCTCATGGTAGAATTTTTGGAATCCATGTCAAGAGGTCAGGGAAGATATTTTTAGTTTGGGTTGGGGTATAGGGTAAGCTAGATGGCTCAGTGGATAACACCTGTATGAATGAATTTTTAAAAATTTCTTCTCTTCTTTCATTATACTTCCACCATTCCCTTATTTTTATTTAATGCCCCTCCAATTGCATCATAGGCTACTACCACCCTCCTGGATTGTTCCAGCACTCCCCAGGCTGTATCACACACTTTGGGAACCTATGCCATACAGCCTAAAGCACAGGGATAGGAACTAGACTTGTGATTTTATTGGTAAAGGAATTCCCTCCACCAATGTATATTTCATCTTCTCTGTAACTTAAAGATAGTGGCCTAAAGCCCTGACAGGGCCTGAAGTTAGGAAGACCTGAGTTCAAATCCAAATGACACTAGCTGTGTGACCCTGGGCAAGTCACTTAACCTCTATTTACCTAATCCACTGGAGAAGGAAATGACAAGCCACTCTAGTATCTTTGCCAAGAAAATCCATGGGGTCATGAAGAATCAAACATGACTAAACAATAACAATATGATGAGAAAGGCTTCTAAGTGCCTTTCAAATCCTAGTACTTAGGAACCAACTGGTCTGTCCAAGTGTTAGGCCATCCTCCCCAGCCTATCCTTCCTCTCTCACCCTATCTTATCTTACTCAAGCTATATGACTCTTCTTCCTTCACAGAATTGTAACATGGTGTTCATTTACTTATTTCATTCATGTCTTCCCATGTTGGTTCATTTGTATATTGCCTTTGTCACTCTCTTGATAGTCAACTCTTTTAAAAATTGTTAATTAATAGTTTTTGTTTTATATCACCATTTCCAAATATATCCCTCCCCCATCCTATCCAGGTAGTCATCTCTTGTAACAAAGAAGTAAAAAGAAAGGGAAAAAATTCAATGGAGCAAAATGAAGCAACACATCACAATGTTGTATATGCACTGGTGGGGACAGCTAGGTAGTACAATTTATATAGTGCCAGACCTGGAGACAGGATCAAATCCATTCTCAGCTACTTATCATCAATGTGACCTTGGGCAAGTCACTTGACCCTGTTTGCCTCAGTTTCCTCATCTGTAAAATGAGCTGGAGAAGAAAATGGCAAACCACTCTGGTATCTTTGCCAAGAAAATCCCATATGGGGTCATGGAGAGTTAGATATGCCTGAGAAGACTCAACAACAACAAACAATATACACTGATCCATATCCATAGTTTCCCACGTCTTCAAAGAAGGTAGAGAGGTGACTGTTTTCCTCTCTTCTCTGGTGATAAGCTTTATTTTCATAATTATACAGCACTTAGGATTTTGTGGTGGTTGTTGTTTCCATTTACATTGCTTGGGTGAGTCAACTCTTAGAAGATGTTATGTTGGTAATCTTACCTGGTATGGTTTCCCATACAGCAATTTCCCAAACCTATTTTGCCTACTGCTCCCTTAAAAAAATACTCAGCACCTCCTGGGAAATCTACCTTTTTAATCCTTTAATGTTTACTTAAAAATTTGTGTCATTTCAAAAATATGTAAGTTTTTTAAAATGATGCATCTTATATTTGATAATTTATTGTAAATTTATGGTTTTTTCATTGCATTGAAATTTTGATAATTCAATGTTGTGTCATGTAACCATATAGTATTATATTGTAAACAAGTTATTACCCGCACATATACTGATGCATGCTGAACTTCCTGACAATGTGTGATACCCTTGCCTGCCAACACTTGCTTGTTAAGACCTGTTGGCAGACTTGACCACTGATAGATTATAACTTGCATTTTGTCTGTTTATTTGGAAAACAATGTAATCACTATGACTTTAACTTTGTAACACAACAGATAACACCTATATGAATGATTTTTCAAAAATTTCTTCTCTTCTTTCATTATACTTCCACCATTCCCTTACTTTTATTTAATGCCCCTCCAATTGCATCATAGGCTACTACCACCCTCCTGGATTGTTCCAGTGCTCCCCAGGCGGTATCACCTACTTTGGGAACCTATGCCATACAGCCTAAAGCACAGGGATAGGAACTAGATTTGTGATTTTATTGGTAGAGGAATTCCCTCCATCAATGTGTATCTCATCTTCTCTGTAACTTAAAGATAGTGGCCTAAAGCCCTGACAATAAGTGACTACCTGCTCTGGGTCACACAGCCCTTCTGAGTCAGAGTTGGAGCTAGAACCCAGATCTTCCTAGCTCCCAAACTGGTTCTTGATCTCCTAGGTCAAACTATGGAGGGAGATGTTTAATCAAAGTTTTCCAGTGATGGTGATACCAGTGCCTCTGACTTACCTAGTTAGTGGCAGATTCACAATTAGAATCCAGGTTTCCCAACCACCCTTCTCCAGTGATATTTCCAGTATATCCAACATCTCACAAAGGCATTCTACCATATCCTTGATAACTATGTAACTTCAGCCATATATGCAAAGAGCTAATTGTTGATCACACATATGTACATTCAATCAATGACCCTTTACTAAGTCCCTACCATGTGCTATTCACTGGGAGTAGGAAGAAAATGAATCAGTCTTAGTTCTCAAGGACTTCACATTTGATCAAGGAAGACAACATGTATAAATGTGTGTGTATAAGAAGGTTGGATTTGAGCTGAGACATTTTTATTTGTGTTTTGAGACTGGGTTTCTTTATTGTTACCAGGTTAGAAGTGGCGATGGCTACTCACAGGCCTGTCACAGATGATTATTGGAAGGGGTCATATTGTAAAAAACTTTAAATGCCAAAGAGAAGATCATATTTGGCCCTGGATATAGGGAACCAAGAAAGTTTATTGAGAGGGGGTCAAGTGGGGAGGGGAGTGATGTGAGTAGACCTATATTGTGAACCTGAGTGACTAGAAGGATGGTGGTTCTCTAGATTCTAATGAGGAATCTCAGAAGAGCCAAAGGGTTTGGGTGGTGGAGGAGGGGGAGTTGTTTTGTACATGCTGAATTTGAGATGCCTATGGGATATCCAGTTGGAGAGATCCAAAATTCAATTGGTTGATTGAGATTGGAGCTCAGGAGATAGATAAACAGATCTGGGAATCATATACAGATTCGGTAACTAAACCAGTCATAGCTGATGAGATCCCCAAGTGAGATAGCATATAATAGTAGGGAAGAGGGCCTCGGGCAGAACCTTGGGGCATTCCCGCCGTTAGTGGATATGACATAGAGGAAGATTCAGCAAAGGAGACTGAGGAGGGATAATCGGACAGGTGGTTGGAGAACCAAGAGAGAGTAGCAACTGAAAACTGAAGAAGATTCAAGAACAGAACAGTATCGGGTTTATAGAGATATCAAGAAGGCAATGGGTCAGTGTTCAGAGACTGAGATGCCTGCTGTCATCTCTCCTACATAACAGTCCTCCTCTGGTGATCATCTTTGGGCACCTCAAATCAATGAACTGGGTTGGTTGGATAGCTTGGGAATTTGACCCTACTGGGAGGAAAGTAGTGAGCAGAAAGGCCGGCATACATTGCTATGGTCTAACCCAGTCCCCACCATGCACTTACTGTACAAATACACTCTAATTCCTTCCCTTCTGTGGGAATGGGAATAATGAGAATGATGACATAGGAATAATGACACTACCTTCAGTCTATTTCCAGTCTTGATTTTATCAATAATATTCTCAGAGACCTCAGAGGCAAGTTGCTTAAATGTTATTTACCTCAGTTTTTCCATCTGTAAAATAAGGAGAGTGGTTTCTGTCCTATGTACCTTTGCAGGGACCAGTGGTGTAAAGGTGTTTTGTAAGAGATGATTAGTATCGAAATCTCAGAGAATGACCTCACTCTCACATCCCTCCATCACTGATTTGGGTAGAAAAGCACTTATGTCTTAATCTGTTCACTGTATAATGAGTTCAGAGTAATCTTCCCAATTTCTAGGACCAATGTGAGGCAGGGCTGTTCTTAGACCAAGGCTTCTCAGACCAGTAGATCAATACTATGACCAGACTATGACTTAGGACTGGTCCTCTAAATCTCATTATCCACTATTGGGGTGTTCTCAAGTGTTGAACTACAGAGGGAAGAAAGGAGAAACAGCCATAGCCTCTGGTGCCAGGAATATATTTGAATCAATACATTTTCATAGGAAATGGAGCCTTTCAAATATTCCTCCCCCTTTTCTGTTTTCTTCAAAGTCTCTTTGTGCAGTGAACTCTTTATACTGTAGGACTACTGTTCTCACTTCTCCTTTAGTCTTCCCAACAAAAGCCAGTGGAATATACTTGTCTGGAAAAGTTTCCCAAAAGGATATGGTCTCACACTGGGCTGGGCTGGCCTGAACTTTGTCTTCTTTTAATTTCTCCCCCCTCCCCTTTTTGCCACTTTTCTCTTATCCCTAGACTCCTAGTAACCTCATGTTGACCTGGGTCCTTCCAGTAAAGGAGTTAAAGGATATGATATGTTAAATGTGTTACCCTTCCTAGTGGGACTGCTTTTCAAAAGAGGAGCCAGGAAAGGGCAATGTTTAAGGAATGACCCCCTACTGGTAAAATCTGAAGCATTGGTAATAATCTGCTAAAGGAGATATTTCGGGACTTGGCAAGACCTTCTAGGCACCCCCTCCATCATACCAAATTGGTTACCATCTATTTTGCTTATCTCTAAGGTTGATCCTGGGGTCTAAAGGACATTTGCCCCAACTCTGAGATGAGGAAAAACTATGAAGAATTGATGAAACACTATGGATTTCAATGATGATATAGAGGCAATGGAATTCAAAAGATCAGGAGAAAATGAATATGTGCCAGAATACTGATGGCATTGGCAATGGCTTAGCCAAAGGAATGACTCCTTAATCATGAAATTTGAAGAATAGAAAAATAGGACATAGGGGAGATATTTAGGGGCTAGGAAAGGCCATTTGTGAAGGGCAGCTAGGTGGCTCAGTGTATAGAGTGCTGCAGTAGCCTGGAATCAGGAAGACCTGAGTTCAGATCTGGCCTCAGACACTTATTAGCTGTGTGACCCTGGACAAGTCACTTAACCCCTCTTTGCCTTAAGCCCCTGGAGAAGGTAATAGCTCTCTATTCTAATCATTCTAATAAACTTTGCCAAGGAAATCCCATGGACAATATTGACATGCTATGATCTACAGGGATATGACTCAATAACAACCAAGATTTTCTAGGCATCACCCTCATACTACCAAATAGGCTACTATTTATGTGCCTGTCTGTAAGGCTGGCTCGGGGGACTAAAGGATATTGTTCCAACTCTGAGATGAGAAAAAAATGAAGGACTGGTGAAATACCAGGGACTCTGATGACAAATGGATAGTATAGAATATAATATAGAATTCAAAGGAACAGGGGGTAAATCAACTTAGGCTAGAAAGCAGGCAAAGGTATAACTGAAAGTGCAGAAGAAGTAAACTGGGGGATATTGGAGGTGGGGGAGGTAGGACAGTAATCACAAAGACAATGGGGCCAAATGCAATAAAAACACCAAGGACCCACCAATTCCTTGTGGAGTAGCTGTCAGCATTCGCCTATGTGTAACCTTTCAATCAGCAGGGACCAGATTCCATTGTGGATATTTTGTTTGTGGTTAAGCCAGAGCTGGTCATTTCAGATACTTCCTTTTGTCCTTGGAACTTTTCTTGAATTTGAACTTGGGTTACCCTAAAGTACAGGACACAGGACATTGCCCCTAAAAAGGGGACAATATTGCCTTAGTCTTTTCCTTCTTGGTTTTATCTTCCAATGAGCATTTCACTACATGTCAGAGATGAAAAGGAATGGAAAAATCCAACTCCCTTATTTTTTACAGAAAAAGAAACTGAGACCCAAAGTCCAAAAGGCAGGTCTTGAATCTAGGCCTCTTTGCCAGTGCACTGTCCATTGTAACGCCCCCCACTTGGGATTGCTTTTAGAGCCTTTGAGAACAATAGTGAGTCTATCACACTTGGGCCCTACTCCTCCTGTCTATGCCCTGTATAAGCAAGGGGCAGAGGCCTTAAGGAAGAGCAACTCAGAGTGTAATATGGTCCAGTGGACAGAATATTAGATACTGTGTCAAAGGATGAGTTCAAATCCCCAGTTCTGCCACATATTACTTATGTGACCTCTGGCAAGTTATCAAACTTCTTCATTTCCTCACTGGTAAAATAAGGGAGTTGGTTACTTAACCCCAATTGCTTAGGGGCGGCCAGGTGGCTCAGCGAGTAAGAGCACCGGCTCCAGTGTTGGGACGACCTGGAGATTGAATCCTGGGCTCAGACACTCAGCACCACACCCAGAAATAACTGGCCGTGTAACCTTGAGCAAGTTACTTAACCCTGATTGCTTAAAAAAAAAAATAAGGGAGTTGGAAAAGATGAGCTCTCAGGTCCCTTCTAGCTCTAGGTTATTTAAATAAATTTGCAAGTAAGGGAAACTGGGGCATGAAAGTCCAAACATAATCTATTCAGGGGTAAGGTTAGCATTAATAATAATAGAGGTCAATGATCCCTCAGTGATCAACAACTCGCCCATACAATCAGAGCATCCTTTTATACAGTCTGAGTAGATAAGTCTGTTACATAATGTAAACTGATGCCAACTAAACTAAGACTGTGATTGGTCCATAATTACACTCACTTGCAAGAAAGGTCTTCCAGAGTCTATGGTAACAGGGACACAAAGTTAGTCAATATCCTTGGAAAGTCCCCAACCCCACACTCCTATGTACTATAGAAACCCAGTGCTAGGAAAAACATCCCATGACCAGGTTGAATCATCCTTCATTCATCTCCTTCAAGAGCTAGGTTCCCTCAAAGTAACATGCACAGTCTCCTATGAAGTATCACACTACCAAAGTCTATACAAAATGTTTCTAAATCTAAGCCTTTAGAATTTGGTTATAATGGTTATTGCTATGATTAACAAAATCTTAATTACTAATCAATCCATAATCAACGATGAATTTTACAATATCTAGGATCCTATGAATTTAGAAGAAGTCAATAGTGGAGAAACAATTTTCAAGGTCCTCTATGATCATGTCCAAATCTTTCAAAGAAGGAAAGACCGGGTGGCTAGGTGGTACAGTGAATAGAGAGCTGGCCCTGGAGTCAGGAGGACCTGAGTTCAAATCTGGCCTCGGACACTTAACACACAAAAAACTGTGACCTTGAGCAAGTCACTTAACCCCAATTGCCCTACCTTCTCCCCTCCAAAAAGCAAAAAACAAATGAAAAAACAAAACAAAGAAGAAAAGACCCCCAAAGAATCAAAGAAATAAAGAATGATGCTTTGCAAAAAATAAGATAACTGAGAAGGCAGAAGCAATTATAATCATAGGGTCATAAGACAGCACTGGAAGGACCTCTGTTTTTTCTTCTCCTAATTAGTTTCCTAATCTTTGATCAGTATTGATCAAAGAGTCAGAGCTGGAATAGACCTTAAAGGACATCTAGTCTCACTCCCTCATTTTACATATGAGGTAACTAAATCCCAGAGAAGGTTAATAACATGATCAAGACACATAGATAGTAGACAGCCAAGTCAGGATTCAAACCCAGGTATTCTGAGACCCTGACCCTTGTCATGATATCAGGCCATTTCCATTGGTATCACATATTGGTAGTGTCCCAAGCAGTGAGGATTCTATCTGTTCCATACCTCCTTATGTCTCTATTTCTATATGCATCTTTCTACGAATCTTCCATAAATGAGGAAACATGGATTCTAATTGCAGTTCTCCCATTAACTAACTCACTGTGTGTTTGGAGTCAGAGGACATAGATTCTAATGCCAATTTAAAAATCACAGGGTCATAGAATTTAGAACTAGAAGAGACTGCAGAGGCTTTGATAGTCCAGCCCTTAATTTTCCAAATAAGGAAACAGAGTGACTTGTCTAGGGTTACATAGGAAGTATTTGAATAGGGATGTGAACTTAGCTCTTCCTGTCTCTAAGTTACCCTATCTACTACGGAAAATATTTGCATGTGTCACTAGAGATGTCTTTTTCAAAGACTAAAAAAAAAGACTTCTCTATTAAGGACAGTGATCTCTAAATGCTCATATTTGCTGATGCCATTATGCTAATTGCATTGAAATTCAGAATACTACAAAACCTCCTAAAGGAAATTCACAGCAACATGAAACTGGTCAGACTAAACAATTACCCTGGAAAAACAAAGTGGATGAAAAATACACATTGTCTAAGCTGCTGCTAGATGGCTAACCTATCAAATTAGTCCACCCATATATGTAACTTGCACAAGAGCCATAGATGAATTCATAGTTGATTAAGTATGAACCATCAGAGAAATTACCAAGAATGTTCAGTGATCACAAATGGCCTACTATTGCAGAAAGCCTCTTTCTTCAACAGCAATGTTCTCCTGGTGATGCTATATGATTGTGAATCATGGAACACCACATTCTCAGAAGACAAAAAAGCACAAATAACTGAAAAGCCGATGGAAAGACACATGGTGGATATAAACATACTTCAGTGTTACCAATGACAACTGGCACTTCAGGAATGATGTAACCGGAAAATGAGGGGAGCCAGCTATGTAATGAGAATAAGACACAACAGATGGGGAAGTGGAATGCTACATTGGCACCCCTAGGGTACCAAAGGAAATGAGAAGTGGTCCTTTAGCAATTTGTCTACATCCTTTACGTAGGATGTTTTGGCAAAATGGAAAAGGACTTCATAGGAAGAGGAGAAGATGGGCTGTTTTCTGCTTTTGTCTCTAAATCATAGAACCACAAAAGTATCAGAGAATGCAATGCCTAGCTGTGTCGTAGGCACTGAAGGGCATACAAAAGAAGCATAAGAAGTGACCTCTCTTTTTTTGCTGACCTCATCAGCTTCCATGAGTTTAATGGTCATTTCTGTAGAAATGACTCCCAGATCAATGGATCGCACCTTACACTCTCTCCTAAGGTCTAGTTCCACGTGGTATTTTTGGTATCTCAAACTCAACAAATCCAAAATAAAACTCTTTATCTCCCCCAACCATTGTAACTCGCTCCTCTTTGGAATTTCCTTATTTCAGTCATCGAAGGCCATTTCCAGTCATCCTGATCTGTATCTGGCTACTGGACCCAGATGGCTTCGGAGGAGAAAGTGAAACTGGTGACTTTGCACAGCCCTGCCTCACTTAAGTCCTCATTTAAAGCCAATGTCATGGCATCTCCACCCTGATGTCAAGATCCTCTTTGAGAACAAAGGACAAACAATAACAACAACAGCAATTTTGGTCATCATTGGTGTAAGCATTATATTCAGTTCCTCACTCTTCCTGTCTCCACATAATCAATTTCCCAGTCTTCTTTATCCATCTTCCATTTTCCTTCATCCACAACTTCCCCTGTATATGGTCCCTTCTTTCAATTCGCAGATCACTAGATGAGTTCAGGCCCTCATCATCTCTTGCATGGACTATTGCAGTGGCCTCCCAATTGGTCTTCCTGCCTCAAGTCTTTACATTCCTCCCCCACACAGCTGTCAAAG
Source organism: Petaurus breviceps papuanus (assembly GCF_028583685.1). NCBI lineage: Eukaryota > Metazoa > Chordata > Mammalia > Diprotodontia > Petauridae > Petaurus > Petaurus breviceps. The sequence goes on along the minus strand of NW_027186296.1, from coordinate 34,989,782 downwards.
TGATTGACCTAATGTACAAGGCACTTCCCTATTTAATAAACTCTAGTGCAGGTGTGGGGATCCTGCAGCTCTGGGGTCACATGTGGCCCTCTAGGTCCTCAAGTGCAGCCCTTTGACTGAATCCAAACTTCACAGAACAAATCCCCTATTTAGAGGATTTATTCTGTAAAACTGGGACTTAGTCAAAAGACTACACTTAAGGACGTAGAAGGCCACATGTGGTCTTGAGGCCACAAGTTCCCCACCCCTGCACTAGTGACTGTCTTTCTCCTCCAGAATCAAATACTAAGTTCTCTGTTTGACAGTTTGATACTGACCTCCCTTTTTTGCTTTATCACACATTGTTTCTTTATGATACCGTACAAGCTACCCAAACTGGCCTACTTATAGTTCCCTGGACATGACATTCTTTTTCTCATCTCTGTACAGACTGTCCTCTCCATGCCTTAAACACACACCTTCCTCACCTTAGAAACCCTAGTTTCCTCCAAAGCTTAGCTCAAATACCACTTTCTACACGAGGATCTTCCTAATGTACCTCAAGTTATCTTGAATTTATTTTGTTTATGTCTAGCATACAAACAAATGTCTTCCCAAGCACTTCCTTTTTGTTGTTGTTAAGTCATGTCTGATTCTCTGTGACCCCATTTTGGGATTTTCCTTGGCAAAGATACTGGAGTGGTTTGCCATTTCCTTCTCCAGCTCATTCAACAGATGAGGAAACTGAGGCAAACAGGGTTAAATGACTTGCCCAGGGTCATACAGCTAGTAAGTGTCTTTGGTCAGAATTGAACTCAGGAAGATGAGTCTTCCTGACTCCAAGCCCAGTGCTCTATCCGCTGTGCCACTTAGCTGCCTAGTCTGTTGTAAAAGCTTCCCAGCTTCTCTCCCTGCCTGTAGTCTCTTCCCACTCCAATTCACCTTGCTCGCCACTGCTGAAATCATCTTCCTAAAGTTCCATCTGTAGCCTGACCTGCTCAAAAATCTTCAATGGCTCCCTGTTGACTACAAAATTAAGCCAAAACTTGTTAGTTGAACATCTAAAGCCTGGCACCTTTTATACTCAGAGGTTAAAATCCCAGGTCTGCTAATGACTGACTACTTGTGTAATTTTAACCTCTTTATACCTTGGACCTCTTACTTGTAAAATGATGGGATTGGACTAGAAAACCTCTTGGATCCCTCCAATCTCTAAACCTATCATGCTATCCTTGCTTTTCTCCTATGAATGTTTTCCCCCTTTTGTGACTCCAGCCTATTCATTACTCTATTAACTCATGTTTCACACATCTACCTCCATGCCTATTTTCTCATCATGCCCAGAATATCTTCCCTTTTTCTTCCATTGGATCATCTCCCTTCTCTCCTTCCTTTAAAGTCCCACCTCTTCCAACGAGCCTTTTTTTTTTTTGACAAACCCAATCCCAATCCCTTGTGATTTTTATTTCTAAAATCCTAAGTAAACAATGGTCTTGAATCCTGCTCATCACTGTCTTGGCTACTCACTCAGTAGAAGCTGTTTTACACTGCTGAATTTATTTCCATGTGCTTGTCTTATCTCCAACTAAGCTTTGAAATTCTCCTTGAGTGCGGAGGTGCCACCTCATAGTTATACTGGACTATTCTCTGTTCCCTGAATAGTCTCCACACTGTTCTACTTATGTACAAAAAAAAAATCAAAACAGAATAAAACAACAAACAAACAAAACCAGAAAACCAGAAACATTGCTTAAAGGAAAGTGCTAGATTTGGAGTCAAGAGATGTGTGTTTCAGGCCTGCCACTGACATTTACTCTGTGACCATGGGCAAGTTATTTAACCTCTCTGGGTCTCAGTTTCCCGCTCTACAAGATGAGGAGTGTTGGTCAGTATAACTTCTAGGGTCTCTACTATAAAAGCATTGAACTTATCAGTTCTCTATATGTTCCATTAGTATTCAACCCATGGCTGGCCATTTAGGAGTTATTTCATCAATGCCTCTTGAATTGAATTGTTAGATGATGTTCAGTAAATGTTTTCTAATCAACACTAGCAATTAATATTTCAATCAAGAAGCATTTGAAGTGTTTCCTCTGTGCAGGCTTCTAGAGTAGACACTGAGGTAGAAAAACCAAACATTTTTTTTTACCCTGGGGGCATTAACATTCATGTAAATGTGAGGTGATGCTTGAGTTTTAAAGGCTTTAAAGAATGAATACTGTCCAGACAGGGACACACCATCACATTTAAAGAAATCGGTTTGGATGGGGCAGCTAGGTGGCGCAGTGAATAGAGGATCAGCCCTGGAGTCAGGAGGACCTGAGTTCCAATCCAACCTCAGACATTTAACACTTACTGGCCGTGTGACCTTGGGCAAGTCACTTAACCCCAATTGCCCTGCTTTCCCCCCTCCAAAAAAGAAAAAAATAAAAACAATAACAACAACAAAAAGAAATCAGTTTGGCCTCCTGAACAAGGTTAGCTTTGAGGTCCTGAGGTCCTTCCCCTGACTTCATAGATCTGGAGTGGGAAGTGACTCAGGGGTCATTTAGTTCAACCCCTTCATTTTACAAATAAGGAAACAGGCCCAAGGAATTGCCTGAGGTCATAGACTTATTGGCAATAAGCATCAGAGATGGGATTTGAACTCTGGTTATCAGATTGAAGAGCTTCTGCAAAATGAAGGGTGTTAGATCAAAGGTGTTGAATGGCCCCTACTATATACTGTGCACCTAAAATAGAAGGTGTGGTTTGTTCCTTTATTGTAATCCTGAACTCCTATAGTTAGTTGTTAAGAGTGTCCTGGCCTTCAGAAGAAATGACAAGAAGAGATTCCTTCTTCCTTTCCTTGGAGAGGTAGAGGATGTTACATATGCTATCAGATATGGTTGAGGTTGGGTTGATTTGACTAATTGTTATTTGTTACAAGGGAAGCCTCACTGGGTGTGTTGATGGGTATATCCGTAAATACTGTAATGTAAAAACAAAAGCCATCAATATCACAAATTTTAAAAAAATTGTTGCTTGGCCTTGGCTTTATAGACAAGCCCTTAACCAGATGTATCTTCAATACTCAGAAGTGATCTCATCAATGGGGGCATACCTTCATACTTTCTTTTGTACTTTAGACTTTCTCAACTTGAATGATTTTTGTTCATATCTTTCTAGACATCCTCCATAGATGAACTATCCATCATATGAGAGGACTTCCTGTAGGGCTCATAATATTCTGTAGATATCATTGTATCTCTTGAACTGTCCACCAATTACTCATTGTCCTTGGCTACACAACCGGATCATTTCTTTTCTAGTCAAACATTTCCATTTCATGTCTTTAAAAATGGTACATTTGGGTGAACTTTTGTAATCCATTTCTTCCAATCCCTCAACCCCTTATTTCAAGATGAGGAAACTGAGTCCTAGAGAGGCTAAACCACTTGACCTACATCACACAACTGTATAATGGGAGAACTTGGACCAAAACATTTGTTACTCTTGATTCTCAATTCAATGTTCATTCAAATAAACTGCAAAGGGAGATTTTTGAAGCACCAACTAACCATGTTCTGTTTATCTTAAGTCTTGCCCCTTGCTTTCATCAGCACATGGTAAGCCAAAATTGCTTCTATGTCACCACCACCATTTTGTCTGTTTCTACTTTCTATTGGTTCTAACACTTGCCTATATTCTGGTTCCTGAATCTCACCTCATTATTTGATTATGACACATTTCCTCACCTCCTGGTCCTGATCCTGGCTGGATGTAGTTCTTATCTATTTTCCTGACCTCTAGTTTGAGTAAAAAAGATACTAGGCAGCATGGTGTTGTGGACAGAGCTTTGGACTGGAATTCTAGATTTGGCTCTTTGACTAGGTGTGACCCTGGGCAAGTCACTTCAACTCTCCCTGGCCTTGGCTCATCCTCATCTACTAAAAAAACAAGGCTAGGACTAGATAATTTCTTAAGTATTTTCCAGATATAACATTCCATAATTTTCTGGGCTATTGACCTTAAATCATTTCCAAAGCCTGGATGGAGGCTTGGAGTGAAATTGTAGTTTCTAAACCACCACAAAATACCTTGAAGGCCAGAAAAAGGCCAAAGATTCAGGCCATTTGGCTTAATGAAGTTGCTTGTGTCTTTTTGGCTTAGCATGTGCTGACAGAGGGAGGGACAAGACTGAGGATAAATAGTATAATGTGACAGTTTTAAGAACATGGCATCAAACTCTTGTGGTTCCCCACTAATCACTCAGGAAGCAGTCTCAGGACATTATTGTAAAAGCACCTTTTAAGTAACTCAGTTTTAAAATGAATTTCATTCCTTTAAAATCACTCTCCTCCTAACTCCAGTGGATTCCATCGCTCTGTGTAGGTGGAAAAGCATTAACTCTCTTCTAAGCTGCCTTTACTGAATGGGATCCATCCATCTTTTCTGTTCCCCTAATATCCAGGGTATGAGATATTTCTGTAGAGTCCAGTCACTTGGGAAAAAGTGATTGACCCATTGTACCTTTCCCAGTGGTGAGGGAGAAGCAATGGTCTGAGCCGTTAGACATTCTGTCTTGTGTCCTGGGGAAGATATCCTACCTGACCTCTGACATCAGTGGACAAAGGATTCTATATTTAGAACTGAAAGGGCTTTTAGAGGTTATTTAATCTAACCAAATCATTTTACAGATTAATAAACTGAGGCCCAGAGAAATTAAATGTCTTGTCCAAAGTCTCACAGGTAGTAAGTGACAGAAAGGGACTAGGGCCAAGGTCCTTCTACTCTAAATCCAGTGATATTTCCACTGCACTACAAAAAGCCAATCCAATCAACATTTACTAGGTACAAAGCACTACATTCGAAATGGGTTAGAATACTAGAGTTGCAAAGGAAACAGTCTCTGGCTTTAGGGAACTTGCATTCTATTGTGGATGAGCACCTCTAATGTGTGGACTTTTTAAGCCTTTTTTGGGGCTGCTCATTCACCTTTGGTGTCCATGGGTAAGCCAGCTCTCACCTGTGATTGCTCAGTTTTACCCTGGAAAAACCTTCTTGCCTAAACCCAGGTTGAGGGTAACTGACAGGTTCGGTGAGTTAGGTCTCCTCAAAGCATGTGAAGACTTTCCCTAGAGGAATGGTGAGATAAGAACAATTTGTTCTGATGGCCATTGAAGGTGACTGAAAACATTGTGGAGGGTTTAGAGCCTGATCAGGCATTGAAGATACCAGGGTCATTTGCTACATTCTGGGACACTGCCAGTCATCTTAACTTTTGTCCTGCCACTGGACTTTGATGACTCAAGAAGAGTGAGTGAGGCTGCTGACTTTGTGCAACTTTGCCTCAATTAAATTTAATTCCCATCCAAGTCAAGACATCACCCATGATGTCACCGGTCTTTGAAAATGAAGGACAAAACAACAGCACTTTCCTTTAGGTCCAGACACGGAAAAGGCAAACATCCTTGAGAGAGACAACACATCAAATCTATCATTAACATCTCTATGGGTAAAATAAGGCAGTTGGATTATAGTTAAGTTACTGAAAGAAATCAAGTTTGGATATAGACATTTAGGAAATGTCTGCTTATAGATGATAATTGACTTCATGGGAGAGGAGTAGATGGAGAGGAAGCAAGGAGAAGGTCCAAGATGGAATCTTATGGGACACTGACAGACATGTCAGATTCTCACCGTAGGGGGAATCATGGAGTATGATCGGAGTGTCCTCTTTTACCTGCCCAAGTACCTAAAATCTTACCATTTGGAATTCTTTCCCTAGAGTTAAACTTCACACTCTCCAAAAATTAATCATAAGAGTAAGCACTTAAAGCAGAACTTTACACATTATCTTATATGATCTCCAACAATTTCCATATTTCCATAAATACATGTTACCTGATTTGATCATCAAAGTAAGTCACACAACTATCATCCCTGTTTAATAGATGAGGAAACTGAGGCTCAGAGAAATTATGTAACATAGAAGCATCTCTACACCATGCTACTTGTACTTGGACAAGATGATATCCTCATTTCCCTTCACCCTCTTCTGCACCCCTTCCCCATCTTGGACTCTATCTCTGGGACACCGAGCTCCTATAGATGAACTTTTGACTTCTCTGACCCAGAAATAGGGTACCATTTCACTTCCTCACCATCTCCACACCTTTCCTTGGAAGTGTATTCCTCCTCCCTTCCATCTCTATCTCAGTTAAGTGTTGTTCCCCTCCCCTCCCCTCCCCTCCCCCCATTAGAATGTAAACTCCTTGAGGGGAAGGCCAGTGTTGCTTTGCTTGGATTTGTATTCCCACTGGTTAGCATGTCTAACACCTTGTAAGTATTTAATACATTTCTATCTTGATAGACATTGAGAGATGGAAGGACCATTTTACTCTAACTCCTTTTTATGGAGGAGGGGAGGTTCTAGTGAGGCTAAGTGAGTTGTCTAAGGTCACACAGCTGACCACCAAGGCTGATCTGGGAGTCTCCCAGGTTTTCTCACTCCCAAATTCAGTAGTTTGAGCAGACTGGGAATTAGGGGGTGATGATGGAGGAGATGATGGGGAGAGGGCAGCAAACAAAAGAGTAAAGGGCACAGGGGTGGAAAGGGGAGGCAGAGTTGAAGGCCCAGGATGTGTACTTCATAATATTTCCCAGTCCTTGCTCTGGGAATATTTAGGTTATGATTTCTGGTGAGCTGAGGCTCAGTTGGAGAAAGCTGCAGGGGAAGAAACCTGTCAGACATATGTTAGAAGGGAGGGAATCAGACTTCCTGATCATCAGTGTCATCATGGGCCTGGATGTGTTTGTTGGCAATTGCCATAGCAACACTGGCATAACATGACCCACATGCCACCATGGAAAAACTCTGCCCAGCTCAGAGCAGTACCCACAGAGATGCACACCATCTTCAGGAAAACATCCCTGATCCCTAGGCTTTTCCACCTATGACCTCTGAGTTAGAGTATCCTGAATCAATGGGGCTACCCTCTGCCCTCAAGTAACCGAACCATGCCTATGTTTCTCATGGCCTACCAGGATCACTGGAGTTTCTCTTATTAGGGTTTCAGTTAATACAATCTGATTCAACATTTATGAAGCCCCTAAAACACACAAGGCATATCTGAAATAGTCTGGCATGGGGAAGGAGTGGAAGGTGTTGGCCTGGAAGTTGTTCAGACTTTGTCCATGGAGTTTTCTTGGCAAAGATGCTGAAGTGGTTTGCCATTTCCTTCTCCAGTGTGTCCCCATTTTATAGATGAGGAACTGAGACAAATAGGGGTTAAGTGACTCGCCCAGGGTCACATAGCTAGTAAGTGTCTGAGGCTGGATTTGAACTTAAGTCTTCCTGACTTCAGGCCTAGTGCTCTATCCGCTGTATCACCTACCTGCTCTGGAAAACCTGGGCTCAAATCCCACCTCTGACACCTGTGACTCTAGTTGTCTGTGTGTATCTTAAACAACTCCCTAAGATTTATCCGAGTCACAGATGGGTTCCTGGTTTTCTCTACTCTGACATCAGAGATTCTCCATGTGTCAGGCACTATGGCTCTGTTCCCCTCACAGGACTTACATACTAGAAGGGGATGGGGATGGAAGGAATTTAATAGTTTTTTAGAGTATGGCAAATTCCCCAGTTATAAGACAAAAAGCCCTGAGATGGATAACACATTAAGAATGAATGAATGAAGGAGATTTTATTAAGCACTTTCTATGTGCCAAGCACTGGGCTAAATATTGAGTGGCTGTAAGGATGCCTAAAGCATATGTCATTAAAACTTCCATCTATTATATTAGAAATCTCCTCTGTTCTTTCCATTTCTAACATTCAATGATACCACGATCCTTTCCAAGAGTAACTGTCTGCCCGAAGTGCTTTGATGGTGGAATAAAAGGGAAAAGAGGTCCAAGATGGGGGCTACCATCTAAAGGAGGCAGTTAGAGTCATCTTGAGGGTTGGGCTTTGTGAGAGGGTCAAACAAGGGTGAGGTCGAGCCCAGGAAGTCTCTACCAACTTCATCCCTGGGCAAGGGAAGGGAAGAGAAATTCTCTCTTAAGCCATCTATCAAGGAGTTAGCCATTAGCAGTTTCTTACAAAGGCAACATCTTGGGCAGAGACTAACAAATGATGGGCCTGTGGACTAGCCCTAAACCCACAGCAGATGTAAGGGAAAACCTTAGCAGCCGGAATAACTTCAGAGAGTTTTTAATTGTACACACTGTTTTGTCTTCTGGCTCTGACAGAGTACATCTTATGATATACAGGTCATAGTATAGTTTTATAATCTCTGGGCAGAGGATCTGGGTCCTGGTTTTTGGTTTGCAAGATGACTAATACAAATCTTCCATGCCGTCTTGTCTCTCTCTGCCTCACTCCATCCCCCAGTGCACTGTGGATAAACATCTTGACACAAATCCAGATTTTCAAGAGTGATGTAGTCAGGGAGTTACACATGCCCTGCCCTGATCCCAGCGTCTTAGCAGGCTAAACACCTTCTGCAGAGGGTACTGCACCACTGGACAGGACTATGGAAATTCTGGTGGGTTACCTGTGAGAGGTGAGGATTACAGTCACTTTTGGGAGGAACTTGAATTTCAATGGTTCCTGAATCATTGGCTAGGAAGAGATGGGCTGAAAAAATAGAAGGATGAAGGCACCTCAGTAGCCCAGTGAGTAGAGTGTTGGACCTGGAGCCAGGAAGACCTGAGTTGGATCCAGTCCATCTTTAGGCACTTAGTAACTGTGTGACCCTGGATAAATCACTTAACCTCTGTTTGCCTCAGTTTGTAGATCTGTAAAATAAGGATAATAAAAGAAACCACTTTTCAGGGTTGTTAGGATAAAATGAGATAATGTGTATAAAGTTCTTTGCAAAGCCAAAAGTGCTATAGTAATGATTATTATTAGTAAGATAATAATAAATAGGAATGAAATAAGGTAAGCCTTGGGCAAAATGGTAAAAATAGATTCTTTATGCTGAAAAGGACCTATTTTGATACCCAAAGGTCCCCAGTGCTAATCAAAGAAAAAATAAACAACCCCCCAAACCAAACAATAACAATCGAACCCCCCAAAACCTCCCAAACCCTAGAAACTAGCCCTGGAGTTGGAGGACCAGGGTTTGACTCTTACCTCTGTTGCTTACTACATCTGTGACCTTGGGAACTCAGTTTCCTCATCTGTATAATGTGTGTGTGGGGGGATCAGACTAGCTTGCTTCTAGGCTTCCTTCCAGTTCTAGATCTGTGAATCTGCTTTTCCCCATTAATGCTCATGTCTCAAACTTTCCCCTCCCATCTTCTTCCCTTCCTTCTTCCATAAAACTTCAGTATTTGTCAAAGAAGAAAGGCTTTGATAGATTAATTCGCACTAACTTGTGAGTGACTGCCAGGTGTAGTTGCATATACCCACAAATATGATTCCTGCTGCCAGGGAGGCTGATGTGGGCAGATGTCTCAAACTGGAGAGTTCAGGCCTGCAGTGGGTTATGACAATGGGTGCTGACATTGTTTGGCATCAGTGTGGTGAGTTTCCAAGAGCAAGAGGACACCTGTTTGCCTAGGGAGGGGCAAGGTGGCCCAGGTACGGAACAGAGCAAGTTGAAACTCTTGGGCCAGTCAATGGTGGAATTGGATCTGTGAGTAGCACCTGCATTTTCAGCCTGGGTATTTTTGTTGTTCATCAGTTTCAATAGTGTCTGACTCGTCATGACCTGATTTGGGGTTTTCTTTGCAAGGAACCGAAGTAGTTTGCCATTTCCTTCTCCAGTTCATTTTACAGATGAGGAAACTGAGTCAGAGTTAAGTGACTTGCCCAGTGTCAAGTAGCTAGTAAGTATCTGAGGAGCAGAGTGTGGGGACCAAAATATCTACTTGTACTGCTTTGCCAAGAGAATGACATCTGTTTGCCTCAGTTTCTTCATCTGAAAAAACATTAGCTGGAAAAGGAAATGGAAAACCATTCCAATATCTTTGCCAAAAAAACCCCAAATGGAGTCATGGAGAGTTGGACATGACTAAACCACAAATTATTATCCATTTTACTGAGGCTTAGAGGCTCAAGTAACTTGCTCAGAACCATGCAGTCATTGAGTGTCTGAGCCAGGATTTGAACTTAGGTCTTCCTGACTGCAGATCCAACACTCTATCTACTATGGTGCTTAGTTCAAAACTTATCTCAGAAGACTATGCCATCAGTCACTTGTACTTTAATATAGTTTCAATCAGGGGCAGCTAGGTGGCACAGTGAATAGAGCACTGGCCTGGAGTCAGAAAAATCTGAGTTCAAATTTGACCCCAGTCACTTGATACTTACTAGCTGTGTGACCTTGCCCAAGTCACTTAACCCCAATTGCCTTGCCTTCCCCCCTCCTGTATATGTATATGTATATCTACATGTATATATACCCACACACACACACACACACACACATATATATATTTTGTTTGAATCATATGTATTACTCCATAGGGTGTTAATTAATTAGCTCACTCATCCAATGACCTTTTCTTAATCTTTATCACTCTTGACCTCTCTGAAACTTTTGACTGTCATTTCTTCTTCTAGACGCTCTCTTCTCCATTGCCTTCTCTGATAATACTCTTTCCTGGACCTATTTCTACCCAGTCTTGTTTGCTGAATCCTCATTCACTGCCTATCACATAAGTGTGGGGCTCTGTCTGTCTTGAGTTCTCTTCCTTCTCCCTTTACACTTTTTCCTTTGGTGATCTCAAGTGCTCCCATGGATTTATTTATTGTTTTTGCACATGGCTTTCAAATCCATATATCCAGTCCTAGTCCCTATCCCAAACTCTAACCCCAAATCACCAGCTCAACATGTCCAAAATGGAATCCATTTTCTCTGCTCCATCCAGCTCCTCTGAGTTTCTGTATTTTTGTTGAGGACATTACATCCTCCCAATCACCCAGGCTCATAAGCCCAGAGCCACCCAGGACACTTTTCTCTCTTGCCCACTGAATCCAGTCATTTGTCCTATGCCCCTGACTTCCACAGAATCTTCCATGTTAATTCCCTTTACTCTCTCACATGGTGCATCTCTCATTCAGGATCTTACCTCTTGCCTGGACTTTCATAATATCCTCTTAATTAGATATCCTTCCTTCAGTGTCTCCCTTCTCCAACCCATCTTGCATATAGCTGTCAAAACAATTTAAGGCACAGGCCTGACCATATCATTCCATAGTTCAGAAACTTTCAGGAGCTCCCAATTGCCTTTAGGAAAATATTCAACCTTGGTTTGGTATTTAAGAATGCAAATGAAGTAGCTTGGTCGATAAAAGGCTGGGCCTGGAGTCAAGAACACTTGAGGTCAAATCTGGTCTCAGGCACTTACTGGCTGTGTAACCCTGGGCAACCTATTTGCCCCAGTTTCTTCATTTATAAAATAAGAGGGATAATAGCATCTATCTCCCAAGATTATGAGGATCAAATGAGAGGGCATATGTAAAGCACTTAACACTGTCCCTTGAACATAGGTGCTATGGAAACACTATTATTTTTATTTGATAGGGATAACATCTATACTTTCATCCAAGGCACTGGCAAAAACGTCAAATAGTTTAAATATGAGGACAGATTTCTGGGGGTATCCCACTGTAGAACTTTGGCTGAGTTTACATCAGTTGATTAATGATAACTCTGCAGGTTCACTCATTCGGACTTGAGTCCACCCCATTGCACTATATTCTAGCCCACATCTCTTCCTTTTTTCTACGAATACAGCATAGGAGACTTGAAAATTCCCTGTTGAAATTATGATACTCTTTTATCTATGGTATTCTCTGATCTGCTAGCCTACTAACTCTCCCCAAAAAGGAAATTAATTAGTACAGTATGACTCACTCTTGAAACTATATCTGTTCTTAAAGATCATTGCTTCCTTTGATTCCTTTAATGATGTTTGAGAGTTCTCAAGGAATTGAAGTCAATCTCGTTGGTCTATAGTTTGAAGAGTCTACCGCTTTCCCCTTCCTGAAAACCAGGAAAACTTTGGCACATTTCTAAGCCTGTTATGCTTTTTCCAGGCACCGCAAATTTTCAAGACTGATCAATTCATTAATAGAATTTGGCAGTTTTTTCAGTATGCTGGAATCTCGTTTGTCTGTGACTGGTGAGTTGCACTCCCTGATATCAGTGAAGTGCTCTGCTATTCTCTCACATCTTGAGTTTCAACTGCCTCTTACCTATTTTTATTTTCTTCTTATTCAGAACCACTTGGTCGACAAAACAAAGCCAGGCAGTTCTGTGTTCTCTAAGTAAAAGGTTATCTTCTCATAAACCCTTTTAGTCTCATACACATCACTAACTTCTGTTCATTCTGAACTTTTGTATGTGGACACTATTGTTACAGGACCATGCACCAGTTTTGTATTTTTTTTCTCATTTACTTGCCCTCTCTTCCATTTTCTGTACATGACTTTTCAAAGCTTCAGTTATTTCATTAGTTTCTTCTATATTCACATAGGTCTCCTTGGGCCACCCCCCCCTTTTCTTTATCACTGGAATTGTTTTTATCATTAGAATTTAGATCTTCAGAGCATCCTATCCCATCCCATTCTGTCCAGTACTGTCCCATCTTTCCAATCCCATGCCATCCCATTCCATCCTATGCCATCCCATGCCATCCCACCCCACCACATCCCATGCTATCCCATGCCATCCCATGCCATCCTACCCCGTTCTATCCCATCCTATCCCATCCCATTCCATCCCATCCCATTCCATTCCATTCCATCCCATTCCATCCCATTCCAGGTACTACTTCTGTAAAATTTTCAATATTGGTCACCATTCTTGGAATTCTTTGCAAGTTTTGAGCTCTCTAAATCTATGATGTATATCAGAATTCCCTTATCCTATTTATTACAAACCCTAAGATGGAATGGGACTATTCTTCTCAAATTTCTGTCATTTTTGCTTCAGCCATCAGATCTCCCTTATTGATCAGAATGACATATAGAAGGCTTTCCAAGTTGCTACCTCCATGTTTTGAGGAATGAAGTTTCCAATAAGATAAGTAAAGAATTTACCATCTTCTCTGCACACAAGAGTCCCAGCAGATGTCCAGATAGCTGAATTCTTCAACAATGACGATATGCCAGGTTTCCAATCTAGTTCTGAAATAATCATCTATTTTATCCTTCTGGTTGTGGTTTGTAATATAGTCTTATCACAATATTATTTTTATTTCTTCTTCCAGTGATCTTCAATAGATGTTCTCCATCATGTTTACCAACTCCCTACATGAGTATATCTTCTTGGTATAAAATGCTACATTTTTGTTTCTTCCATCAATTGGTTCCATTTGAATATGGCATACCCTCCCATAGCTATTACCACATATTAGTCATAAGTCATATACCATCCAGCCTTAGTGATGCCAACGAAGTCAAATTTACCATCTTTGGTAAATAACTCTAGTTGGCTTTATTACCTAAAATCTGTGCATTTTTGTAGAACCATCTGAGGTCATAAGTTTTATTACTGACCTCTTTTTCTAATATAGTCTCCCATGAATTAATGATTCTCTCCACTAATATTATTCCTATGTATTTTCTTGTGGTATATGCCTTGGTAGAACAGTTTTCACTCTAACACTTCTATTTTCAACTTACAGCCCTTGCAATCAAATAATTAAATTTTCCTGAAAAGATTTTGTCACTTGACTCTTGTTAAATATATTCCATCACTGACCAAGAGCCAACCATTCTTCTATTTTAAGTTGCAATCTAGAAATCCATATCTTGTTCTCAGATGCCATCTTTCTAACCAGCTGTTTCATTCTCCAGATTGCTTTTCTAGTGATTTTCAGACCCTCATTTCCTTGTGAGAGTATTCATAATGTGGCATTATTCAAACACAGGTCTCTAAATTCCAGGTCATGTATGACACTTCCTTCCTTCCTTCCTTCCTTCCTTCCTTCCTTCCTTCCTTCTTTCTTTCTTCCTTTCCTTCTTTCTTTCCTTTCTTTCTTCTTTTTTTCCTTCCTTCCTTCCTTCCTTCCTTCCTTCCTTCCTTCCTTCCTTCTCCCTTTCCAGGCTATTTCTCCTTGTAGTAGAAAGAGCACTGAATTTGGAGTTATAAAACCTGCTTTAAAGTACTAGTTTTTCTATTTCTGATGTGACCTTGGGCAATTCCAACTCTAAATCTTGTGGTCTTATAAGCCCCTTAACCTTCTGGTTACTCATCTATAAAACAGGTGAAGTGCGTTGGACTAGATACCATCTAAGATACTTTTCTAGCCCTGAAATCTGTGTTCCATCTGCTCAGGAGAGACTCACAGAGCTGCCGGATATGGAGAAGCCATCTTCAGACTTTTCAGCCCCAGTTCTCCTTCCATTCTTAGCACTGTCAGGGCACCTGCTGTCTCACCAAAATGAAGTTTCATATTTTTTGGATGTAGCCAATGAGGGAATTTGTTTTATTTGACTATAGATTTTTTTTAGAAGGGATTTTTTTCCCCCATTGGGGCATGTGGGAGAGAGGAAAAGTAGGTTTTTGTTAATTGAAAAAAAAAGTTAAATTAAAAATAAATTAAAGAAAAAATTACTAAGTGTCATTATCTCGTACAGCCAAATCTAGGGAGGTTCAGGCCTGGGGCAATTCTCTGTCTGCTTCCTTTTGCCATTACTCTATAACACTTCCATGGAAGTAAAATCAGGTTAAACCAAACCTCAGCATCAGCCTTAAAGGGGAAGAAAGGAAAGGAAGGAAATGTTGTCAAAGGGCCACATGTAGCTAAAGGAGTTATGTGTATATTGTAAGAGGAAGGTGCCCTGACTGCCAAGAGGCAAAGCCCAAGGCTGATGGTGGGTGTAGGGGTTAATATACTGATTGCATGCAAATGAGAACCTTAGGGTTTGGAAGGGGGGAATGGGGGGTTTGGTGCTGTTGTTTAAACCAATGGATTCTTGCAGCTTGCTCCCCCTTTGCCTCCTACTTCTCCCAGTTATTAGTTACCTCCAGCCTTAGAAGCAGTGAGGAACAGAGATGAGTTTGTAAAAATGTGGGGACCAAAATGTCGTCTTATACTGGCTTTTCCTAGAGAATGCCTTTTCTCCTAGGGACTAACTTCCATCCCTCACATCTCAGTCCTCCTACAAAGCTATCTCTCTCAGCATTTTTTCTACCCTAAAGGCACCCACGGAAAATCATTTCAAAGAAAAGAGATCTATTGTCAAGTGTTTTGAGGTCATACCCCATGAGGATTGATTAAAGGCAGTGAGGACTTTAACCCAAGAAGAAAAGACTGAAAGCGACCCTGAGAGCAGCCCCTGAGTATTTGAAGAGCTATTGGGTGTGTTTTGCTTGGCCCCAGAGGGAAGCACAGAGAACTATGGGGCAGGAAATGGTAAAAAGTGAATTTAGGCCTGAGGTAAGGAAACACTTCCTTAAGAGCTGAGCTAGCCAAAAGTAAAATGAGTTGTCTTAGGGCAGTGGGTTTCCCTTCACCAAAAGGGCTGTGAAAGTTGAGTGATCACTTACTAGCTTCTTTTTCAGTCAGGGGCTGAAGTAGACAACCTTTGAGTTTTTTTTTTTCAACTTCGACAGTCTTCGATTCTCAATTTAGGACCCAACATGATCCTGTTAAGCAGGACTAACCTTATCATAAGAGGAATGGATGGCTGGCCTCCTTAATATGACTTAAGGGGTTACCTCGGTCTCCCCACTTCTGACCAAAATTCCCTTGAGGAAGGCTGAGAATTTTCCCTTTACTTGGGGGACAATACCTGAAATTTTTGTATTTAATCTCTGTTAACAAGCCATCTCTTTTAAAATACAAATAGCTCTGAAAAAGAGACTGGGTGATAGCTTTTCTGAGTTTGAACATTTTAGGCTGTGATTACAATGGGATTGGATCAAAACAGACATATTCAAAATGCTAAAGGCATTGGTGTCTAAATTAAAAAATGGAATCTCCCACAGGGAAATAGCCAACTAACTTATTCTCCTAACAGACTCCCATCTGAAGTCATTCATCAAAAACTGTGTTCAAAGATATTTTTTAGCAGCATTTTTGTCATTGCATAAAAAATTAGAAACAACAAAAAATCTAAGTGTTGGGGGGGAATGGCTGAATAAATTATGGCATATGCATGGATAATGCTCAACCTAGAGCCAGGAAGTCCTGTGTTCAAATCCTGTTGCTGACACTTGCTAGTCCTATATATAAACCAGACTACTAAATTGAAGAGTTTATCAAGGTAATGGGATATGATAATGTAATTAAGGTGGGTATAAAGAAATCTGGGGAGATCCATTTAAATAATGCCAAGGGAAGAAAGCACTGCCAAAGAACAGAATAGTTACTGAATACAACCACATAAAAGGAAAGATTTACTCCCAGGGCTAGGAATGAATGGACAAAAGGAAAGTTAAAGGGGTCACAGAGGGAGTAGCTGATAATTTTTGTGCTGACATTTGAATTCTCGCTTCTGCCACTTGCTACTTAATGTGACTTTGGGCAAATCAAACTCCTGGGGACTCAGTTTCCTCATCTATAAAATGAAGGGAGTCAGACTGGATGACTAGGCTCCTTCCAGTTTTACACCCATGATTCTATGACCTCTATTTTAAGGAATAATAATAAATAATAATAGTAGCATTTATAGAGCCCCTACTATGTGCCAGGTACAGTGCTAAATGCTTTACAGATACTATCTTATTTAGTCCTCTGAACAACCCTGGGGAGTAGATGCTATTATCACCCACTTTTTAGAATTGAGGAAACTGAGGCAAACAACTTGACTGACTTGCCTGGGGTCACACAGCAGCTAAGTGTCCAAGGCTGGATTTGAATTTCCAGGCTCAGTGGTCTGTGCACTATGACACCACCTAGTGGCCTAATAGGATAATAGATTTAGGGCTGGGAGGAAACTTACAGATGAGGAAACTGAGGCCGAGAAAAGGGAAGTGCCTTGCCCCAGGTCACACAGAGTGTGACTTGCTTTGCTTTCCTCCTAATACCTAACTGCTGTCAGACTGTAAGAAATGGAATTTTTTAGGGAGAGGTAATATTGGTGGTAGAAGCACAGTGGGGGAGAACAGAACTAGATGACTTGGGTGACTTTGGGGGAGTCATAGCGAAGCATGAAGAGAGGAGGGGAGAGGAGAAGGGATGGGAGCAGGTAGGAAAGGGGTACAAAAAGAGGGATCAGTGATAAAGACAACCTCTGAGGACTTGGCAATTTTGCTGATAGAGCCTTGCCACCAAGTGTATAGCAGAAGGGGGGAACTTGAAGTCAGATACAGATAAGACTCTTATGCTCACCACCATACATTACCCAAGGAGGTCATGGTATCTATTTGTAAAAGTTGTTAAAGAGAATGTAGAAAGATGCTTTTGGAATGACCATAAAATCATAGATTTAGAGTTGGAAAGAACCTTAGAAGTCCGTCTTATTTTGTTGTTGCTTCAGTCATTTTTCAGTTATGTCTGACTCTTCATGGCCCCATTTGGGGTTTTCTTGGCAGAGATACTGGAGTGGTCTGCCATTTCCTTCTCCAGCTCATTTTACAGATGAGGAAACTGAGGCAAACAAGGTGAAGTGACTTGCCCAGGGTCGCACAGTTAGTGAGTGTCTGAGGCTGTATTTGGATTCAGAAGGAGGAGTGAATCTTCCTGACTCCAGGGCTGGTGCTCTCTCTCCACTGCCCTCTAGCTGCCAAAATAATCTTTTCATCTCCTTAACTTATTTTACAGATGAGGAAATTGAGGCCAAGATAAATCAAATGGCAGGGCCAGGATTATAACCCATATTCTCTGACTCCAAACCCAATATAATTTCCACTGAATGAAGCCTTGCTCTATCCTGTTGCCAATGGATACTAGATTGTATCCCACTCTCGGAGGATCCATTGATCAGTTCTCAAAGCAATCCTGTTCTGATGAAGCAATGCACTAGGATTAAAGTGAATTCTGCTTTAAGGGAAAGTTAAAAACCTATCATCCTTTTCAGTCAAGTTCAGATGCAACTTCCTTCAGGAAGCCTTCCCTGATCAGCCCAGCCCACAGGTTTCTCCTGTCCCCAGGGCACCACTCTCCTACTTACTACACTGTCTTGGCTAGTTACCTTTTGAAATGTGTATATCCTGTCTCCCTAATTAGACAATAAGGGCCCCCCATGAGGGAGGAACCCTACCCCCAAACCCCTAATATATCTTATTTGTAACCCCTAATATATCTTGTATACCTATGTATTTCCAGGGCAGTCTCCCACAAAGAAAATGCTCATCAATCAATCCTTTGTTGACTGATAATTAAGAAAGTCCAATATACAAAGTCTCAAACTCATTCACGGTTTTCCTAAAAAAAAAAAAAAAAAAGTTGCTCTTTATCTGCTCTCAAATATTCCAGTAACAGGGGGTGCACTTTTGGAGGCTGACCCTTTCATTGTTAGAGAGTTGAAGAACTAAGACATTTCTTCTCTTCCTTAAGTTGAAATCTACGGCTCTAGTTCACACCAGAGGAACTATAGCATAGGAGATAAAGGGACAGTCCCAGAGTTAAGACCACGTTTCAACACCGTCTCTGAAATGTACTAATTTGGAGACTCTAGGTAAGTCACAACCTGTCAGTGCTCCAGGCAACTCTTTGACTACAAGTTACTGACTCCCTAGAGGTAGTTTCCTCCCTGGGCATTTCCTATACCAAAGAAATCACAAGTCCAATTGAAAAAATAAATAAGAAACCTTCCGCCCATGAATGTTGCTCTCCTCAGGAACACCAGAGAAGAGAATTAATTCCTTTTCCACATGACATTTCAAATACTTGGAAACAGCGATCACATTCCCCCAGGTCTCTTCTAGAGGTTAATCACCAACAGTTTCTTCATATAACATAGTTTTCCAGACACCTCCTCCCCACCCCCATGCACTATAGCCTGTCGGTATCCTATTAAAGTGTGATGCCCAGAACTGTAACATAATACTCTGGTTTACAAAAACATCACCATCTGCTTTACAAAAAAAAAAAAAATTTTTAATGGCGAGTAAATTTCTAAACATCATCCTCCCTCCCCAACCTCATTGAAATTTTAAAAAAAGTTTTTTTTTGAAAATTTCATTTATACATGAATATTTTTCCCAAGGGCCATAGAAAGTGTAGGAAAATCCGCAATTGTGTGGCCATTTCAGGGCTTTTAAGATTATCTGCACTCAAGTCTGATCTTTAACAACTGTCTTAGTCGACTTGGAAGGGGATCTCAGAGACCATTCAATCCAGTCGTCACACAAGGAGTAAATTGTAGTCCGGTTTCAAACCCACATCATACATAGGAACTGAGAATTAGAGCTTGCAAAGGGACCTTAAGATTTATCTTGTCTATCTCCCTCACTTTACAGATGAGAAAACTGGGATCCAGATTTGTCCAAGGTTAACACCTAAAAAATGGCAGACCAGATTTGAGCTGACATCCTCTGACTCCAGGTCCAGTATTTTTTGCCCTGTCTCAATTGTGAGCCGGCAGTTCCTGTTCTTTAGCCAGGCTCGATGGACTCTGGGTCTCTAGGGGTCAGACACATCTATTCCTCCTTTCTTCTCACTCCACTTCAAGAAACAGAGTTTCTAAATCGCAAAAAAAGAAAAACAAAAACCCGCCATTGGTTTTCAAAGCTCACGGGAGCCCACCGCACAGAGCCCAGGTCTGGGCAATGGGAAAAGTATGTGTTATTCAGGAGCAGTCAACTGGTTCCAGTTACCTCGGAAGGCCGGGACCCTCCAAGCTATGCGCAGCGCTGAGCGCCCTCTGGGTTGGTAGGAGTCTGGAGTGTCGTTTTAGGGGCTGTGCGCACAACGTAAACCCAAATTTGTCAACGTGTTATATGCCTGCACACATGGTCTGGATTAGACGGAGGAGGGAGCTTCGGCTGCGGCTTCCCTCGGATTATTAAGTAATTGCATAATTCGGAAGGGGGAAAGGAAAAAAGAGAGAGAAAGAGCAGAAAGGAAGGAAGAGAGGAGATGCTCCCTCCTCGCCCAGGGTATCTTGTAATGTTTCCAGTGGTCCCCAAGGAGCCAAAACCAGCTAGTGCAGCTATACTGAGGCAGGGGATTCCGTTACCCGAGTGACAGACAACACGGACAGACCCTGCCCCGTCCCAAACAGATCTGAGGGGTCAGTCACTTTTAAAGTGGGAGGCTTCTGCAGGGTCTCCAGTGCGCCCCGATCCGATCGGAGGCGAGGAGCACAGAAAGTTGTGCCCCTTAAACTCTGGATGAGGGTCTCGCCTGCGGCAGCTCTCAGACCAGACGCCAGCAGCAAAGGAGACAAGAGAGCCCTCAGCTTCCCCGCCTGTCCACCCTAGGTGAAAACCAACTTCGCGGGGCAACCCCGTGCACTGCACAAGCTCACCTCACTTTTAGGGGGTCTCAGTCCCGAAGCTCTAGTGCCTCTGTGGGCTCTGGTCAGTCTTTGACATCCACCCCCTTCTGTTATGACTCTCCTCTCTCTCCCTTAGCCAGCCTGGGGCTTGGTCCAGCCTCCAGGACCCAAGAGATGTACCCATGACGGCTCAGGGGCTGCTTGTGCAGGACAGACGCTAAAGTAGTCCCGTCTACCTTTTTAATTTTAAAAGACCAAAACACCAAATCCAAACAAAATGCAACTCCAAGTAGCCTCCACATTCGCTCCTTCTTTAAAGACACTTTGATTTTAGACTCAGCAGAATTCCTGGAAGGGCTAACGTCCTTGCGCTCAGCTTCGCAAACCTCTCCCTAGCCGCTCCGGATGCCCAGAGTATGGACAAACCGACGAATCCATTAAAAATTCCCTGAGCGCAGTGGAGGTAACGGCAGTGGTGGTACGGACGCAGGGGCTAAGACCCCGAGGGCGACACTTACCTGGCCATAGGCTGAGCACCCAGGCTACCAAGAAGCCTTTGGGCAAGGCCATGGCAAGTGCTACTGGGGCTGCTGGGTCCTCTCGCTCAGACCAGCCGCTGGAGGCAACGAGCCAGTGTCAGCCTGCAGCGCCGAGGAGAAAGTTTTCTCTTTGCCCCAGCTCCCTGACAGGAGCAGTTCATTGAGAGGAAGTGGGAGGGGTCGAGCAGAGCCGGGAGGAGGGAACGAGAACACTCCTCCAATTCGGGAATGCTGGCTTTGGCCCTTTCAACTCCAGCCCGGGCAAATGCCCAGCCCCTGGCTTACAGCGCTCGCCCTCCATCCCCACCTTCTAGAGCTCACTTTCCCACCTGCACAGCCCCCCTCCCCAAACAAGGACTTCTAAAGTGGAGAGATTTTTAAAAATTATCTAAAAACCAAATAAGATACTATATATAAATAGAGCACTTTGCAAACCGTAGGGTGCTACATAAATGCTGGCTATTGTTATCATTATTAATAATAATTATTACCTCACACTTGTATAAGACTTTTTGCTTTCCAAAGGACTTTTGATTTCATTCTTTCATCAACAGGTAGTAATAGTAATTTCCATTTATAGAGAGGTTTGAAAGTATTTTAGGTATGTTAGCTCACTTGATACTCACAACAGTAAAGCAGATCCTGTTAACACTAACCCCATTTTGCAGATGAAGAAACTGAGACTGGTAGGAGTTAAGGACTTGACCAGGTGTTACACAGCTTGTGTCTGAGGCAGGATTTGAACTCAAGTCTTCCTGGCTCCTAGTCCAAGTGAGTGAATCACAATATTTTATAAAGAGTTGGAGTGGGGAGGGGGGGAGGGAGAGGGCGGGGTGACTAGGTTTTTATTTGGCAGAAAATACTGAGACCCAGAGAGGTGAAAAAATTTGCCCAAGGGTCACAGAGGGAAAAGTGGTAGAATCTGGATTTCAATTCAGATTTTCTGACTTTCAGTCTTTACAGAGGAAGAAAATTAGCTCCAGAGAATTTGAAGTGATTTGCCCACAAAGTAAACACAGATGGGGGCTCTATTCTCCTTTGCCTCAGGGTGTGTGAAATCGAGACACCCTCCTTTCCTTTTCTTTAAAAAATAGGGCCAGTGGAGGGCAAAGCACAGGACAGCCATTTGGTCTTGTCCAAGTTTAGAAAGTAAAGAACTCTCCAGACTCAACCAAGGGACCCGAGTATTTGAATTGTCTCACCAATCTTAATAGCAGTAGTAACATTATACAGAACTAGATAGCACAGAAGGCTAGAAAGGCATTTGTTGAAAAAAAAAAATTAAGTTGCTTTTCAAGAGCTGTTTTGTTTTGATGTATCTTAATTGTTTATATTCTGGCTCAAATTATATTCTCAAAAACGAAGTGGGGCATGCCTCAGAAAGTCCCAGTCTAAAGGGTTTGGAACGACTTCAACCTTTCCTTTGGACCATAAAATGACTGTGCAGTCTTGAAAGGTCTTTGACTCGAAGCCACACAGGGTCCTGCCAAGTAATTGGATAATAATTTGACATCTTCCCACCCCCAAGATCATTATATGATTTAAAGGTAGGTGGAATCTTAGAAATCATCAAATCAGACTCCCTCATTTTATATGTGGGGAAACTGAGGCCCAGCTCATCCAAGACCACACAGGTAGGAAGGAGTAGCTCGTTTCCCTTCTGCTTCTTTTTGCTCTCCTCCCTAACCCCATGCTGCCTATTGCCTTCCCAAAGGCTGTCACTGGATAACCTTGCATGGGACCACTTTGTTTTTGTTCCCACCTCCTACCACATCCACACCTGGGTGTATCTAAGGGTCCTCCCTCTGGTTCTTCCACCTCTTCCCATCAAAACTGATATTCCTTATCTGTGTGCCTCAGGAAGAAAATCATCTGCTAAAACTAATTCATACTAATGTGTTAATGTCTGGTAGATGGGGGTTAACTTAAATGACTTATTGGCAGAATGCAAGAGAAATAGAAGTGGAATGAATTTTAGGCAGTGCAGAAGTGAGATTTGGAGAGAAGAATCTTCTTATTAACTTATTCCATCTGTCTCTGAGGGCAGATCAGAGATAAGTCTGACACTGTTGCAGGTGCGGCCCCCACTGCTGCTGTTGCCCACACTCTCTGCACTGCATGGTTGGTCCTCATGATCCTCACTTACACAACACTTCCCCATAATTCCTCATCCTCAGCTGAGACCACCAGATGTTCACAACATTTGGGTGACTCTGTCAGGGTGAGTTCTGGATATGCACAGAGGTTTTGTCAAGTTGTTTTGGTTATTAGCCAAGGGATCTTTTAAAGCCCTGAAATAGTAATAATGGTCTCCTAGGTCACATGGTACTGTGGAGAGAGTACTGGACTAGGGAGTAGCCTCTAAGCTCTGGCTTTGTAATTAACTTGCCAGGCTGTTGTTGTGTTTGTCCTTCATTTTCGAAGAGGACCCTGGCATCAGGGAGATGATGACATGACTTGCAGTTGACTTGGATTTGAGTGAATGAGGGCTGTGCAAGGTCACCAGCCTCACTTTCTTTTCCAGAGCCATCTGGGTCCAGTGACCAGATATTCATCAGGACAACTAGAGATGGCCCAGGACGCAATGGGAAACACTGGCCCAACCTTGGGCAAGCCACTTCTCCCTTGTGAGTCTCAGTTTCCTCATCAGCAAAATAAAGGAGGTGAAATGTGATTTTAGAGCTAGAAGGACCTAACAATTTTTGATTCTAAGTGGGTGGGGGTCAGAATTATTTCCAAGAGGGTGGTGAGGCACTGTGTCCTAAGTGGAGGAAACTGTCTTATTAGTGTCTTCCTGGGGGAAGGGTAAAGTGGCAGGACTCTTAACCCCTTAAACACTGCCCAGGGGCCCAGCCTTCTCAACAAGACTGTCTTGCCTTGTATTGTTGGCTGTAAAGAGCGTATTCAAAGGCTGCCATTTCTTCTCCTTCCAGAAACCCAAGTCCACGGCCATTTACACATTTTGGCAGCCTGGCCAGTTGAATATCTATAGTGTACTAGGCTCTTTCTTAAGCAATGAATGAATGAAATATTTATTAAGCACTTATGGTACAAAATACTGTGCTAAATGCTAGGGATACAAAGAGAAAAAGTACTCCCTGCTCACAAGGAGCTTAAATTCTAAGGGATGGAAGAAACGATTCACAACCCACAAGCACTTATTAAGCATTTAATATGTTCCAGACACAGTGCTGGCGTTAGGGAGACAATGACAAACATGAGACAGTCTCTGCCCTTTAGGAGAAAACACATGCACAGATAACTACATATAACAAGTGCTTATTATTATTATTATTGTTATTGCTTTTTGGAGGGCAATTGGGGGTAGGTGACTTGCCCAAGGTCACATGGCTGGTAAGTGTTGTGTCTGAGGCTGGATTTGAACTCAGGTACTCCTGACTGCAGGGCCAGTGCTCTATTCCCTGTGCCACCTAGTTGCCTCAACAAGTGCTTATTTTTAAAAATATAAATAGTATTTTACTTTTTCCAATTACATGCAAAGACAATTTTCAACATTCTTTTTAAAATAAGATTTTGAGCTCCAAATATTTCTCTTTCCTCCCTCTCTTCTTCCCTCCCCAATACAGAAAGTAATCTGATATAGATTATACATGTATAATCATGTAAAGCATATTTCTACATTAGTCATGTAAAACATATATTTAAAAGAAATATTAGGTAATTTTGAAGGGGAGATACTAGCAGCTAGGAGGGTTGGGAAAGCCACCATAGAGGAGGCAGTGGCATCGGAGCAGTTCTTTGAAGGAAGTTTGGGATTCTAAGAGGCAATGATGAGTAGAGTCTAGTCATAAGTGTAAAGACAAGCAGATTGGGGAATACCATATGTACAACATCAAGAAGCCATTTTGGCTGGACCAAATGGTGCATGAAGGAGAGAAATGTATAATGACAGAAAGATAGGTTAGAGCCAGATTGTGAAAAGCTTTAACTACCAAACAAAGGGGTTCGCATTGGATCTTAGAAGTGAAAGGGAGACATTGGAATTTATTAAGTAGGGGAGTACTTCAGAGATATATTCACATTGGTAACTGTGTGGAGGGTGAATTAGATTGAGGAAGACTGGAGGCAGGTAGAACAATTATGAAATTATTGTAGTGGTCCAGCTGGGAGATGATAAGAATGTGAATTGGGTGATAGTCAAGTGAGTAGAGACATTGGAGAGAGAGAGTTGTTATGATGGTAGCATTGACGAAGCTTGCCAACTAAGATGCTATGAAAGGTGAGATAAAATTATTAGTTGTGGGTGATTCCAAGGGTTCAAACCTGTGTTATTGGAAGGTTGGTGATGTCCTTGGTAGAAATAAGGAAGTTTGGAAGAGAGTTGGGTTTTGGGGGAAAGACAATGGGTTCTATTTGGGATATATTGAATTTGAGATGTCTTCTATCCATCCAGTTGGAGATGTCTAAAAGGGAGTTGGTGATGTGGGACTGGACCTCAGGATAGAGACTGGGACTAGTCATATCGATCTAGTAATTGTCTGCATAGAGATGGTAACTAATAAAATCATCAAGAGAAAGAGTGTAGCACAGGAAGAGAAGAACTCTGGATAGGAGATGGCCATTCCAGGGAGAAGGAACAACTCGAAAATTGTAGGACGGAGGGCCTAAAGACTATCCAGACCAGAGTGGACTGCTGCCTTCACAAAAGATCTTTGTGGTGCCCACACATTCTGAGCTGTCTCAAGCCTCTGGGCTGTCCTGAACAGTGCCCAGGACTGACTTGGAAAAGAAATCGAGGGAAATGAAAGAGTCCACCTCCCTAATGAGACACTTGTTATTAATGAGACCTAGTTAACAGCAAGGACCAAAATGCTTACTTTTCCAGACATTCTCAAATCGACTTGTGATCTCACACATTTAAATGTTCCTTCCAGTGATGCAGAACACAGCCCACCCATGCCTCTCTCTGTAACTCTTATTCATACTCTCCCATGAGTTTGCCAAATCAGGGCCTACCCAGAGTGCTGGAGACCATCCTTGATTTCTCCTGACATATCTAGGAAACCAGGACAGCTCTTGGACTATTCCTTTGGCATCTCTTTAACTCACGATAGGGCCAATCTATCTTATTTTTCTATAATGTATTTGCATCTTTTACTATTTTTTATTTTTAAATTTTATTATACCTCTTTGTATCATTTTTAAAAATCTCTGTTTTTGTGTTTTTCTGTCTTTCTTTATCCCTTCCTTCCTTTGTATCATGGGACTGTAAGGCTTAGAGTTAGGAGGGACCAAAGATATAACATCTAGTCCAGCTTTCTCAGTTCTCCCTCCTTTCCCTTTTTCTTACCTTCTCTGTCACCTTTTTCTTCCTTCCTGTCTCTTTTTTTTTCACACTGGCTCTTTTTTCCCTTTTCTCCAACTTTCTTTTTGTTTTATACCCAAGTACTCTGACACAGTTCACTCCCAGTTATCTGCATGCAAATTATCCATCTTGTGAAATCACTATGGCAAATATTGACTCCCAAGAAAATTTCCCCCTTCAGTGGCATCCATCACACTTTCCCATCTCTGGTCAAGATGGTTTGTATTCATGGAATGAAAACTATTATTTTTAATGTCAACCCAAGAAAAATATAAGTGGGGAGGCACATCTGTTATTTTTATCCAATGAATTTTTGTATCACATTGCTGTTTTGAATGATTACAATAAGAGATTTTGTATTAGTAAAACTAATTGAAAGCCGATATATCCGTTTCCTATTAACAGGCTCTGAGACTAAATCTGAACTCCCTTGATTTCTATTGATCACCTTAGATCTCACCCTGATGACCAGTTTACAGAGCTTAATCTTAGGTAATAGCCACAGGGGTGATTCGTGATTTCCCAAACTGCTATCTATGTCTACATCAAACACAAAATGCTTCCATTCTTCTTCCAATAACAAATCCATAATCCCTGGATCACTTATTAAATTTCCATTTATGAGGGACACTGACCAGAATTTATCTGGTTACAACTCTGTATACATAACCTATATCAAATCCGGGAAGTTACATCATAATCTACATTTATCAGGCCACAAGTATGTACGGCATCTACAGTAAAGATATCAAAGGGGAACAGCTACGTGAGAACACAAACAGTCTCTCATTATGGATGAAGAAAGCATCCCTTTGAAGGAGAATTATGTCGCAGCCTAAAAGATGTAAGAAATCTCCAAGGAAAGATTGGAGATTCTAGCCAAGATCCCAGCCAGAGACATACATCTGGGTCTCAGACACCTATGTGATCAAACTCAGTATCGGGTCAGGGGGGCAACTACACAGCAACCAAGATAATAACACTTCCATTCAGACCTAGGTAGGATGTAGGATGTCTAGGAATAATCAAGGGAGAGAACATTATTGAATATTCCCCCAAAGTCAGAAGGGTTGGAGGCAGCCAGGCCTCCACTGATGAAGTCAGGTGTCCGTGGGCCTTTTAGTTCACAAGATTAAACCAAGCTATACATTGACAGTGAAGACAAATCACATACATGAAGGTCAAGAGTAAGCGCATAATTGAAAAGGGAAACTAGTCGTGAAATTGATATGTCCCTCTCTTGGGCTCAGGTCAGAAAGGTTTTATGGGGAAAGATCATAGAATTTCAAGTTTGGACCTTGAAAGCAATTTAGGGGTCAATTAGTTGAGTCTCATTAATTTATAGATGAAGAAATTGAGATCCTGAGAGTGGTTAAGTGGCATCTGAATGTAAACAGTTGGTAAGTGACAGTGCTGGTGTTTGGATCCATGTCCTTTAGACCCAAATTGAGCACTGTTTCTTCTACTCCACTTCTTGATTGAATCTCATCCAATCTTCCTTGAAAATTATTTCCTCTGTGAATGAACCTAAAAAGTTTCCTATGACTTACTGCCTCAAGTTGAAACTGCTTTTCCTGGTTTTCCATAATGTGGTCCCACTTTACTTTTCCAAATTTATTTTGTACCACTCACCCACCACTCCAGCCAGACCCCTATCTGACAAATATTCCATACTCAACTCAACTGAGCTCTCCTTATCCTTCTCCATTTAGTGCCATAGCTCCTAGAAGGTCTTTGTCCTTCTCCACCAAACCAAAGCCTACCTATCCTTCAGGACCCAACTTGAGACTTTTCACCTCTATCAAGTTTCCATAGATTACTCCAACTATACTAATTTCTCTCCTTTCTCTGAAGTTCAACCAATGTCAATAAGTTTAACATTTAATCATTCCTTAATTGTTCCATGATTTTTCCTCCTAGAATTAAAAGTCTCTTGAGGTCAGAGATCATGTCATATACTTCTTTTGTATGCCCCTTCCCCCACCAGTGCCTTGGTTGGTTGTTGAAGACCAAAATGACATCATTATATTGGAGTCAAGGTACAGTGTGTCCAACTGTGGCTGATCAGACTGATTTAAGCTTGGAACACTCTACCACAGGTCAGGCATAAATAGTCTATATGAACATTTGGAGTGGAGTTGTCTTTAAATTTGTGCATTTCATGTTTCTTTTTAGCTACTGCAATTCTGCTACACTCATAGAACACAACGCCTTCTTTAATGTAGGCATGCTATGCTGGGTGGTCCTTTGTCAGCATTTCTCAAGTCATGCAATCAATTCCAAAGTTCTTCAGAGAGACCTTGAGAGTGTCCCTGTATCACCATGGGAGCACCGTCTGTGAGTTTGCTGTAAAATAGTCTTTTAGACAAATGTACATTTGATATTTGAACAACTCAGTTGAGTATCAGTTGAGCACCTATTAGAGATGTGCTCTCTGCAGTAGAGTTTTATTGCTTGGGTTTAGATGAAGAAAGGACTGCTGTGTCTGGCACCTTATCTTGTCAGGTGATGGTCAGAATCTTCCTAAGATTTAGAAGTGTCTAGCACGGAACAGCACAGCACAGCATAGCACAGCACTGAACTCCTGTTAGTCAATCAATAGTTGATTTATTTAGGGTTGGTGGGGTGGGTGATTTCAGGAGATATGTGAATGATGAGAGACAGCTATCTGGGTGACCTTAGGTATGAAGGAAGAGTGTTTTCCCCTACTTCTCCTTTGCTTCCTGTGTCTTTCTCTTTTTTGCCATTTTCCTTTTTCTCTGTCTCTTTCTTTCTCCTTCTATCCTTTTTCTCCTACACCAAGGGGTTTTAACATACAGTTGACCCTCAAGTGTTTGTGTGTAAGTTTGCTGTGACGAATACTGGCTCCCAGGTAAGGTTTTTCTTTGATACTCTTCTGAGCCACCTCCCTATCCACAATTAAGTGGTTTTCAGCTCAGGGAATGCAAGCTCTATCTATGTATCTGTGTATCTATGTATCTATGTATCTATCTATGTATCTATGTATGTATGTATGTATCTATCTATCTATCATCTATCTATGTATCTATCTATCTATCTATCTGTCTATCTATCTATCTATCTATCTATCTATCTATCTATCTATCTATCT
>NW_027186296.1:34952756-34960481 GCF_028583685.1 Petaurus breviceps papuanus | reverse complement strand
TCTATCTATCTATCTATCTATCTATCTATCTATCTATCTATCTATCTATCTGTCTGTCTGTCTGTCTGTCTGTCTGTCTATCTATTTATTAGCTGGGTACTTTAGTGAGTAAAGAACACAAAAGTTAAGAAGACTTCATATTCGACATCAGATATTTTGCCATGTGATTCTGGGCAAGTCATTTAACTTTATTTAAATCATAAATCTTTATAAACAGAAGAAGAGGGAAAGGAGGAATAAATTACAGGAGAAATTTATAAACCCCCCAGGAATATCTGGAAATGAGATGGATTCTCTTCTTTAATACCCAACTCTGGGTCTTCTCAGCTGAGTTCTGAAGAAGCACCTACAAAGCTGGCCCTTTCTTCACCTTCTGCTCAGATATCAAGCTTGGGCTTGAAACACTGATCTTGAACTTGAGCTAACTCTCTTCTCCCCTTCCCACCCTCCAGCTAGACTGGAGGAGGTGCCCACTCAGACAGTTAGGTTCTGTGTGTCTGGAAATACCACTTACTTGAGAAGCTGCTGCAGAGCCTCCTTCTTCAACTTTTCCAGCTGTTTCTTTTCTTCATACATGATCTAGAAATAAACATTTTTGGACTGATGCACAGCTGGGGGCAGAAGCTATTTAGCGTGTGTGCCTTTGACTTGTTATTTGGAAAACAAATGTTTCCAGGAGCATTTTGTTTTTTGTAGTTCAGTATTAATGATTAGAATGTGTGGTGGTGAGTGCGGAACTCAAGATATCATCTGACCTTCCTTGCCTTCATTATTGAACATCAATCACCATCTGCAGGTGCCAGGGGCTGAACAAAGACCACCTGGGATTCTGCCACTCAGTCTCTTGTGTGGCATGCTTTCTTGTTTGTTCTTCTGCTTTTAAAAGAGGTATTACTTTGTAGTGCATAAAGTGCTGGACAAGGAATCAGAGAACCTTGGGCATCTAGGTTGCACAATGGATAGAGTGCTGGAGCTGGAGACAGGAAGATCTGAGTTCAAATCCAGTCTCAGATACTAACTTAGATTTATGATCCCAGGCAAGTCGCTTAACCCTGTTTGCCTCACTTTCCTCATTTGTAAAATGTGCTGGAGAAGGAAATGGGAAACCACTCCAGTATTTTTGCCGAGAAAACCCCAAATGGGACCATGAAGAGTTAGACATGACTGAATGACTGAGCAAAACCAACATGGTTGAATCTGGCCTTAGACCCTTACGACCCTTACTACCCTGAGGAAAGTCACTTACACTTTCTGAGACTTGGTGTCCTTCTGTATAAAACAGGGGTAATCATGATAATTAATTCACAGGGTTGTTATGAGGAGCCAACTGGGGTAATGTGTGTAATGGAACGTGCTTTATAAATTTTAAAACACTAGAAAAGTTCAACTATTATTATGCAAATTAAAACAATAAAGCTACAAAAACATGCCAGTCAATCAAATATTTCTGAGGGCAATGGGGGCGCACCTGTCTATCATCCTTGTATAGTGCTTCAGCCTTTGTAAAACTTTTCTGGAGTAATTCCCAGTTACCACTTGCACTGATAAATTATATCCCCAGAACTAGGCTGCTACATTTTCCTTCAAGACTCTAGGGGTAGTCATGAGGGTCTGGAGACACTAAGACACTTCCATTTAAATGCCAGATGGGGAAGATAGATTCTCCTTACCATGGATGTGCTACGGAACAAAGGAAACCCAATATTCTACCCAGGAGACAGTAGAGAGGGTTGCTCAGTGCTGAAACTCTGGATTTTAGTCAACAGATCTATGATCTGGAGAGAAATCTGGTTAGTCCTTTTGAGACAAGAGAAATCAAATGAACTGTCAGGTGAGTGTTGGTGACTAAAAAATGTCTGGAAAGTATTGAATCTGAGGCAGAATTGCCTTGAGATCCCCATATCAAACGTCTTGGGTAGAATCTTTGCAAGGAAGGCAAGGGGATCCTATTCCCTTGTTCTTTTAAGTTGTTCTAAATGTATTTTTGTCCCTGGGCCAGTGGGAAGGAAGTTTTTCCTTAGATTGAGCCAACATCAGTTTAGCATTTAATCCATCAAGTGTTTTACAATCACAGAATCTGAGAGTTGGACTGATATTCAAAGAACATCTAGTTCAACATATTCCCAAACAATTAAAGCCTCTACAACATCCTTGGTAAGCAGAGCTATAACTAGGGATTTTTGTGCTTTGGGGTAAAGGGGAGGACCATAGAAGGGAGCTTACCTTCATCCCAGATCACCACCCTTATTCTATTAATTGAATTGAATTCCTATTGCCTCTAGAATCAAATGCAAAATCCTCTGGTTAGCTTTTAAAACCCTTCATTGCCTTGCCTTAAACCCTCTTCCACCTGTTGTTCAGTCAAATTGGCTTTTGTCTGTTCCTTACCCACATCTCCCTGACTTAGCACTGCCTGTCACCCATGCCTGGAAAGCACTCCTTCCTTCCTTGTGTCTCATAGAATCCTTCTCTTCCTTCAAGACATAGTGTAAGGACTATCTTTGAAATGGAGCCTAGAGCCCACCCTCTTAAGTGTCCTTGCATTGATCTAATTTGCTTGTGTTTATTCTCTTTATTCTGCATATATATATTCATATTTTACTGTATATTTTTTCTATAGCCTTCCCCATTAGAATATAAGCTTTTTGCAGGTAGAGGTGGTTTCATTCCTTGTTTTTGTATCCCCAGTACAGTGCCTGGCCTCAAAGTGGGTGCCCAATAGATGCCTACTGATGGATAAACTTGCTAGACTGGGGAAGTATGCCATTGGATGTGGCATTATTGGTCCTCTCTAAATATCAGTGCTCTGGGACAAATTCCTCATCCCCCACAAATTCTAGTTCTGCTGACAGGTGGTATTCTAGTGTCCCTTTGAAGGGGCCTATTGGATGGAGAACTTACTATCTGTTCCACTTTGAACAATTTTAATTATTGGGAGGTTTTTGCATCTATTGAGCCAGCATCTACTTCTTTGAAAGCCATACCCATTGTTTCTGGGTCCTCTTTTCTGCCAAATAAACATGTCTAATTTTTCAACATAGGGACCTATCAGATACTTGAGGGCAGCTATCATGTCCCACCTAAGCTCCTGCTCTCTGGTGCAAACACCCCTAGGGCTACCCACCAAATCTTAGATGATATGGTTCTGAGACCCTTCATTATTCTGGTGGCCCGCCTCTGGTTGTGCTTCAGCTTGTCATTGCTCTTCCTAAAACGAGCCGAGCTGGATGCGATATGTTAACTGTGGTGTGACTAGGGCAGAGTGTGAAGGTTCCATCAGCTCCCTTGTTCTGAAGGAAGGAAAGAAAGAATCAATGCTTATTAAGACCCTATTTTATAGATATTAATTCATTTGATCCTCACAACTGTCCTGGGAGATAGGTGCTATTATAATCCCCATTTTACAATTGAGGAAACTGAGGCAAACAGAGGTAAAGTAACTTGCCTGGGATCACATAACTAGTAAGTGTCTGAGGTAGGATTTGAACTCAGGTCTTCCTGACTCTAGGCCTGGCACTCTACCTAGCTGCCCAAGAATCTATTTAACCTATTTGTTGCTCAGTCATGACTGACTCTTCATGACTCCAGTTGGGGTTTTCTTGGCAAAGATACTAGACTGTTTGGCTACTTCCTTCTCTAGTCCATTTTACAGATGAGGAAACTGAGGTAGACAGAGGTTAAGTGACTTACCCAGGGTTATACAGCTAGTAAATATCTGAGGAAAGATTTGAATTTAGAAAGATTAGTCTGAGGGTGAATTTGAATTCAGGTCTTCCTGGTGGCCCAGTGCTCTATCCACTATACCACATGACTTTGGACTACTTATGTTGTTTAAGATCACATACATTTTTGGCAGTCATAGAATAATTATAACTCATATTGTAGTATAATTTGCTAAAACCCTCAGGTCCTTTTTACATGAGCTGTCATTGTCTAGCCCAGGGGTGGGTAACCTTTGTCCTCGAGACCATATGTGGCCCTCTAGTTCTTCAAGTGTGGTTCTTTGAGTCCAAACTTCACAGAACAAATCTCCTTAATAAAGACTCCAGCCCCATCTTCTCCATCCATCCATTACAGAATCACAGATGTTCAACAAGGTACTTGGATCACCTAGTCCAGTGGTGTCCAACCCAAATAGAAGCATTTCTTTGGGCTACATATTGACTTAGAAAAGCCTAAATTAACATTTACCTAAGCTTTATTATATTTTTATTTGTCTTATTAAACATTTCCCAGTTACATTTTAATCTGCTTTGGCTGAACTCAACAGCTGTTTGACAACTCTGAGCTAGCTTAATCAGTACCTGAGCAAAATCTCTTTCAAAATCCCTGATCAGTGGTCAGCCAGGATACATTAGCAGGGAGCTCACTGCCTCCTAAGAGAGGCAGCCAGGTTGCCTCTAGCTAATTTATCATTAATTCTAGAAGTTTCTTGGCTTGTTCTTCACAATTTGCCATAATTTGACTACAGTTACATCCATGCCAGAGTTCTGGGCCTGGAGTCCGTAAGATTTCAGTAAATCTGGCCTCAGATACTAACTTGCTGTGTGACCCTGGACAAGTCACTTACCTGCTTTCTTATGGATGCACTTGCTAGACTGGGGATGTATGCCATAGGACGGTGTTATTGGTCCTCTCTAAATATCAGTAACTTGGGGCAAATTCCTCAATCCCCATAAATTCTAGTTCTGCATACAGGCAGTATTCCAGTGTCCCTTTGAAGGGACCTCAGTTTCCTCAACTGTCAAGGTTGGATGACAATAACACCTATTTCACAAAGTTGTTGTGAGGATCAAATGAGGTGATATTTGTCAGGCATTTAGCATAGTGCCTGGCATATAGCAGGTTTTAAATAAATGCTTCTTTCCTTCCTAATATGCAGTCTTATTCTAAGTTTTCAAAGATCCGATTATTTTTGTCATAATGTTAATGGGAAACAGAAACAAAGAATCAAATTAGCCTACAAAAGGAGTAAAATCTTATCTAATACCTTTGGCTTATAACAAAATATGGCCAAATGATTAAGCTTCCAAAAAAAGAATAAGCAAACAACATATTAACTTTGTGCCTCTTTCCAAGTCTGTCTGAAATTATGCTCCTTTTGGCTGTTCTCTTGTTTTTTTGTTTTTGTTCTTGTTTTTTCAGGATTCTAGTCAACATGTATATGATTCTAGTTCTACTGATTGTCCTTTGTACACTTTTTTTTTTGCTTTTTGGAGGGCAGTTGGGGTTAAGTGACTTGCCCAAAGTCACACAGCTAGTAAGTGTGTTAAGCATCTGAGGCCAGATTTAAACTCAGGTCCTCCTGACTCCAGTGCCAGTGCTCTTTTCACTGTGCCACCTAGCTGCCCCCCTTTGTGTACTTCTTATATATATATTTCCATATAGTATTTATATTTATCACAAAGTGGATGTGTGGTAGTAGATTGAAAACGAGCCTTGATACCAGGAAAACCTGGGTTCAAGTCTCACCTCTAGCACATATTGGATGTGTGATCTTGGGCAAATAACTTAACCTCTACATTGCAGAGAAGGCATCCATTTGCACTGGTGATGGGAGTTTCCTCATGCAGGTGATGGGAGTTTCCTCATCCAGGTCACCACATGAATGGAATCACTAGGTCTTGTCACTATTCCTATCTCTCTCTTTTTTTTAATAACACTTTAATATTCCCTTTGAAAGACAAGGAGGTATATAGAGGTGTCAAACACACCATGGGCTGCATGTAGCCCACAATGGTCCCAAGTGAGACTGGAACCAGATTAAAATGTAATTGGAAAATATTTAACAAAATAAATAAAAATACACTAGAACATAATGTTAATGTGTAGTTTTCTAAGTCAATAGATGGCCTACACTCAAAAAGAAAAGCCTTAATAAAAGAATTTGTTCTGTAAAACTTGGACTCAGTTAAAAGGCCACACCCAAGGACCTAGAAAGCCACATGTGGCCTTGAGGTTGCAGGTTATCCATCTCTGGACAGAGATCCTCATGTATGGTTTAATGGCCCCATATCTATTTGAGTTTTACATCATTGTTATAGTGGAGAGAGTCATCTTCAGAGTCAGGAAGGCCTCCAGGCTCATCTTGTCTGTGATACATACAGAATGTGTGACCCAGAGTAAGTCCCTCAATTTCTTAGTGTCCCAGATACTTCTCTAAGACTGTAAGTTACATACAAGTTGCCAATTTGCATGGGGGGGAGGGGGTTTTCAGATCAGGAATTCCCCATTCTTATTAAACCACAGAAAAAATCAAAACCAAAATAACTCGATATGCTGTTGTATTAAAATGTCATTTATTTAGCTAATCTCCCATCACTGGACATCAAGGTTGCTTCCAATGGTTTTGCTATCACAAACAAATAAGTATTGAGGCTTAGCTCCAGTTATGTGCTATTTGCTACCTGTGGGATCTGGGACATGCCATCCAATTACTGCCTCCCTTTCCTTCAGCAGTAACACGAGGAGGCTGGATTGCATGACATAGAAGGTTCCTTCTGGCTCCAGATTCCATGACTCAATGACTCACCCCCCTAGAAGCCAGAAACAGAAGATCAGCCGGCGGACCCCTTTCACCACAGCACACAAATGTTTTCTCTGCAGGCTGGCTGGGAGCTGAGTTTTCTGTGCACATCGTTTTTCATTTGTGCAACAAAAGAACTTCTTCAAAGGTAATTGCTTCCAGTAGGAAAATAAGATTGAAAAGAAAAGACTATTCTTTGGCTCTTTGGTTTTCTTTGGAGGTTGGCGAGACCCCTGGTTTTTGGTTTTCCTTCCTTTGCAGCAGTCTGCTTCTTGAGCTAGACGATGGCACAGCCTGACAGCTCTGGCTCCCACATCTGAAGGCATCCCATACAACAGGGATTCTGAGAGAGCTGCCCTCTCTTCACATTCTCCTAAACCTGTCTGTTGCTGAAATAGTTGTGAGTGTGACTATGAGGCCGAAAGTAGAGCTGGAAGGCCAGTGGCATGCAACACTTCCCATTGCTACTCAGACCAAGAGTCCCCCCACCTTATTCCCTCTCCACTCTCCACCCTTCTCGGGCCTCCCTTGGTCTGCAGCTGTGCTGACAGTGAGGGCTGCAGAGGACAGCATCCTCTTTGACTTGACGTTCTAGAACATCTTCCAACTGGATATTGCAGTGAGCAACTGAGGGGATGGAGCTGTCACCATCTCCTTCCTGGACCTTAGAGCTGCCTTGGAGTTCAGCCACGGTCCAGTTTTCCTAGGGACAAGGCTACAGAGCTTTCCCCTCAGCCTGTGGTACTCAGAGACAATTCTCTCCAGGCAAAATGGGCTTTTTTGGGAATTGGAGCAGTTCCAGCACTGGAGAGAGGCAGCTAGAGGAGTCTGTGTACTGAAAATAGCACTTGCTGTGGAGTCTTGATGGCTTTTGTTCAAGTCCTGTCTCTGATAACTCACTAGCTCACTTACCTTCCCCGAGCCTCAGTTTCCCTATCTGTAAAATGGTGATAATAATAGAATTTATGTTTCAGGGTTGCTATGAGAATCAAATGAAAAACAGATGTAAACTTTAAAGCACCACATAGATGCTAGGTAGGTAGGTGGGTAGGTTGGTAGATAGTAGAAGTAGTAGTAGTAGTAGTAATAGTAGTAGTAGTAGTAGTAGTAGTAATAGTAGTAGTAGTAGTAGTAGTAGTAGTAGTAGTGGTAGTAGTGCTAGTGGTAGTAGTGGTAGTGGTAGTAGTGGTAGTGGTAGT
>NW_027186296.1:34830125-34952656 GCF_028583685.1 Petaurus breviceps papuanus | reverse complement strand
CCCCTGCGCTACACGCTACATTAAGGTACCCTCTGTATGCACCGTCCTCCCCCCCTTCCCGGTGAAACGCACGCCGCGCTCCGAGCTGCATCCAATCAGAGCTGCAGCAGTGAGCACGTCATCCTGTTCTTCCCCAGTGATTTGTTTATTGAATAAAGGTACATTTTTTTGTTCACATTTACCTGTTTATTAAAATTGCTGTCAATGTTCATTAAAATAAGCCCTCCCCTGAAAATAAGCCCTCTGGTGTTTTTCTGTCCAAAAAATTAATAAGACAGTGTCTTATTATCGGGGAAACACGGTAGTAGTAGTAGTAGTAGTAGTAGTAGTAGTAGTAGTAGTAGTAATACTGGTGTCATGTGGTGATGGGGAATTCCCTCATTCTCCCCTGGAGCATTTTTAGTCACCGTTCTTGGATCCAGACATTTACATCTTGGGGCTGGGGAGCAGGCAGGGTGGGAATGGGTGAAGAATGGTCCCTTTATGCTATTATAAGTTTCAGATGATGCTGGAGTGTGCAGGCACATGCATTTGGTAAGACCTAGCAGAGGCAGTGAGGGAAGGAAGACCAGTATATATAGATATGCCTCCCTATACATATGCTGCCAGGGGCATAATATTAGGAGACAGTAAAGACAAGTGGAATAACCAATGGACTAAGAATCAGAACACCTGGATTTTAGGGTCATGGGATCCTATTTAATCTTAGTTTTGCCCAGAAGTGTGACCTTGGGTAAGTCACTTCCCTATATGTACAATGAAGGGATTTACCTAGCAAAGGGCTAAGGTCTTTTCCAGCTCTGTGGTACTCTAATGAAGTAGAGGGCTCTGGGTAATCCCTTTCATCCATCTTTCACAGGGCCAGGGTTCAGGCATGTCAGGAGACATTTCCAAAGTGGGTTGTCCATTTCTTTTGGTCAGCATTTCCTTTCTTAGTGATATACTTTACCTTTGAACAGTTGCCCAACTGGTCAGAGAAATGAAATGGAGAAAGGACCTTTGAGGAAGCCTGGGAGGGCAGGGGGAATGACAGAACTTGGATGAAATATGGATAATGTAAACATAGCTCAGGAAGGGCTGGAAAAATATTACCCTGAGTGTATATGAACTTCAAAGGAGCTGGAGCTAAGAGCTGGATTCTCTCCCTTCCAGTCTATGGAAACCCATATTCTGGCCAGGAAGCAGGTCTGGTCACACATTACCTTCAGTGCTTATGGTGGAAACCC
Organism: Petaurus breviceps papuanus; assembly: GCF_028583685.1. Taxonomy (NCBI): domain Eukaryota; kingdom Metazoa; phylum Chordata; class Mammalia; order Diprotodontia; family Petauridae; genus Petaurus; species Petaurus breviceps. The sequence continues at coordinate 34,951,430 of NW_027186296.1, read as the reverse complement.
ACTAGTGGAGGATTAGAACACCTTGGACTACTGTTTTACTGACTTTTGGGGACTGAGATATTCCTTTGAACTTGGAGATAGTGAGAACAATGGCAGGAAAAGGAGGGGAAGGATCATGGCTGGACTTTGGAAAAGTAGGGCACAACATGGCAGGGCCACAATGAGAAATACTTTGAAATTTCATAATTCTGATGTAACCTGGGCCTTTAAATTTTTTTGGAGGAGTTCTTACTTATTTTTGAGCCTGGGGATAACATGATGAGGCAAGTAAAATCATTTCTAATGCTCTGGACTTCTCCTTCCCCTACCCCATGAAAGGAATCTCAATGAGTAAAGAGCCTGAGTGATAGTCCAGAAGGATGTACAACATCTAGACTTTTATGTATGGGAACAGTGTCCCTTCTTTTTTCCACTACTCTTAAGATTCAAGCTTATTGACCAACATGTGAGTGACTGACTATAGGTGAACCACTCTTGGATGGTCATGCTTCCACATGCACCACCTAGGTGCCCTTTTGAGGAGGAAGGCACTAATGACTAGGAGAATCAGGAAAGGCTTCCCATGAGAATTGAGGCTATGGAGTTGGGAAGGGGGCAGGTGGGAAGGAGGAGATGAAAAGTCATGGTAGCCATGCTTGCTGCTGCTTCCATAGATCAAGACTCAAATGGAAGGGATATCAGACCAGTAATGATACCTAGACCCCAGGGTAGAGCCAAGGGCTGAAGCAATGAGAGGATAGAAGAGCTGAGCCCCGAGCCTGACCAGTTCCTGCTGGCTGGTGCAGCTAGAGAGTGAAGTGGAAAGAAGCTGGGAAAACTAGAGTTGGGAAAACCCAAGTTAGAATCCTATATCTGGATTGAAAACGAGCCTTACTAGCTGGATGACCTTGGGCAAGGTGTTTAATCTCATCAAGACTCTGTTTCCTCATCTGTAAAAGTCCAAAATGGGCTCTCTCCTCACCTCTGTCCTGAAGATTCCCTCACTGCTTTCAGAGCCCATTTCAGCTGCCACCTTTTCCCCAAGCTAGTTCGTTATTAGTGTGCTCTCTCAAAATTAGTTTGTATATGTTTCATACGTGCTAATGTAAGTCTATGATAATCTCCCCTTCCCTTAGTAGAATTTAAGCTCTGTGAGGGCAAAGGTTGTTTCATTTTGTCTGTGAAGCCTCCCAGCACATTGCCTGGCACATAGGAGCGGCTTAATAAATCTTTGTTGAAAGGCAATGAGCCAGACGATGGAGATAGATTTTGTAGGGAAACAAGATTCACATTAAAATTAAGCATCTGTGCATGGTGACACACAAAAGGTTCAATTTTTCAGATTTCCCTAGGGCACACAAATGCTTGATCTGTGTTATGGAGACACGATTTTGTGACGTGTGTGTGTGTGTGTGTGTGTGTAATTGGGGTTGTGTGTAAATATATGCATGAGCAGATGGATGGATGCTGGGGAAATCTTGTCTCCATTAGTTCACAGGTGTGGCCTTTCATGAGCTAAGAGAGGCATGAAGAATCCTGTGAGTTCTACCATGGTACTTGGAGTCTGTTCTATGAGCTATAAGCCACAAGAGGAAACTGCCTGGGGCCTCCTGGGAATTCTCCATGAAGTAAAAGAGCTGCCAGAAGGGTGAGCCCAAATGTAAACCTCGGGTTCTTTGGAATTTACATCTACTTAGGGAAGTATTTTTCCGGCCCTTTCTAGATTTTGTTTACATTTCCTATTTTTCACTCCAAGGAATGTTACTTTAGAAATAACCCTCCAACAGCAGGTTAGTGATAAAGATGTAGGTTTTTTTCTAGACTAAAGCTATACTGGTGTATGTCAGCCCTTGGGGCTCTTTCTCTCCTTCCCCAGTCCCCTTCCCTACTCTGGACCCTCAGTTCTTATGGGAAGCCTTTCCTGGTACACCTAGTTATTTGTGCTGCCTTTCTCCTTAAAGTGGCAGCCAAGCAACAAGGTGGCTGGGTGGCATAGTGGACAAAGGGCAGGGCCTGAAGTTAGGAAGAATCATTTTCTTGAGTTCAAATGTGGCTTTAGATACTTACTAGCTGTGTGACCCTGGGCAAGTCACTTAACCCTGTTTGCCTCTGTTTCCTTATCTGAAAAATGAGCCAGAGAAGGAAATGGCAAGTAACTCCAGTATCTTTGCTAAGAAAACCTCAAATGGGATCACAAAGAGTTGGACACAATTAAACAAGAACTCTCCTCAAATGACCTTATATTTACTTTCCTGCATATATGTTGTATATCCCCAGTAGAAGGAGAGCAAAGGCTGTTTTTCATTTTGTCTTTGTGTTCCCACAGTGCTATTTACACATATAGGTGAAATAAGGTACTTCCATTAGAATAGTGAACTCCCAGGTGGGGGAGTTCCCTCTTCAAATACAAGTCAGCACCTCCTCTTCAACTTAGTCTTTTTTTTTTTTTGCCTTTTTGGAGGGCAATTGGGGTTAAGTAACTTGCCCAAGGTTACACAGCTAGTATTTTTATGTGGGTATTAAGTGTCTGAGGCTGGAACCGAACTCTGGCCCTCTTGACTCCAGGGTCAGTGCTTTACTCACTGCACCACCTCTTCAACTTAGTCTTAGAGCTTTGCTTAGTGCACTGGGCAGTTCAGTGATTGGCTCAAAGTCACATGGTCCGTATGTGTCCCAGGTGAGGCTTGAATTGAGGTCTCCCTGACTGATTCTCTATCCATCACATTATATTGCCTTTCCTATGTAGAAAACACTTAACAAATGCTTGCTGAAAAAGTGATCTTCAATCCTTTATTTAGGATATGTTTCTTACCTGTGTGTCTAAAAGACTGGGACTTCTTATTGCTTGCCCAAGCATGGAAATGAATCATAGGCTTGCAAAGGGATGTTGAAACTATTATTGAAGCTCACCTGAAGTGAGATTTATGTCTGAGTGAAGTTCTGGGGAGAGTTGTTTTGAGATTAAGTACAAATGAGAGTTAAATAAATACGTGCTGAATTTCATTGAATAGGATAATATCATGGTGGGTGTTAGCATCCATGTCCTCAGGTAAGTCATTGATCCCTTTGTGCCTCAGTTTATTCATCTGTAAAATGAATGCATTGGACCAGGTGATTTCTGAGGTCCCTTCTCACTCTTTGGCATTCTGTGGTTCTAACCTCTGGTAATGATACATCAGGAGCATTTCTAGCACAAGGAGGATCAGCTTCCCACACCATGGCAACACCACTCTATGGCAGTGGTGATGCACAATCTTCAGCTCACAGATGGTAAGACTCCACTTTGTTAGCCAAACAAAGTTTCAATAGGTGGAATTTTGCACCATGAAGGCCACAGATCACCAGGGAAGACAGATTGGCAACAGCCTCTAGAAATATGCAAAGGTGTTCACAGAGTGGGAAGGGGTGTGTTGAAAAGCATAGGTAAAAAGAATTAAAAAATGAAAGTGTGCATTTCAGTTTTGCCAGCTCCCAGGTCTCTTTGATTAGAATCCTCCCCCTCCCGTCCCCCTCCCCTGAATCTTAGGCTAGTGACTCATCTTAGACACTTAGACTCATCTAGACCAAGTCTAGACTTAGATTCATCAGGCTCGGACTTAGACTCATCTAGAACTCTAAATTCATTCAGAATTTAAAAATTTGGAAACATTTAGAACTCTAAATATCCTAACCAATACAGCAACCCTTTCTACAGCATTCCTAACAGGTGGTGATCCAGCTATTGCTTGAACACTTTCAGTGATGAGAAGCTCACTATCTTATGAGGTATCCCTGTTCCACTGCTGAACAGTTTTACTTGTTAGAAAATTCTTCAGTGAGGACCAAAACAAACTGAATGAAATGAAAATAAACTGGTCCATTAAACAAGAAGACCATTCACTGTAACTACCAGAAAAGAACTGCAACATCTCAGCTCTTTGCTCCCCTTCACCAATTACAAAAAGTCAGAAACTCTTAGATCTGAACAAATACTCAGCAATGCAAATTATCTCTGATTCCAATCTCAGATTTTTTTTTATCTGTAAAAGAAATTGACCTTGGTCCAATAATTATCCCTTAAATTTGTGTAATGCTTTTAATATTTCAAAGTGCTTTCATATCCATGATCTCATTGTGCCTTTTAGCCATGTTATAAGGTCAGTGGGGCAGGGATTATTATTCCCATTTCATACAGCAGCATACTGATTTATAAATTCAGTGGGTATACTATTCTCCTCTCCTCTTACTAATTGATGTAATCACAGAAAGTAATGGGCATATAACAAAAGTAAGATGTGCTAATACATTAAAATGAAATGTGAAGATCAGTTAGTTATCCCTTTACAAATTGTGAAGTTTCCAAATGGGAATTGGAAGGGCAGCTGGACATTGTTTGATCAAAGATTGGCTATCTTCCTGGTGACTTAAAAAAACAAAACTACTTGTCTGCCTTGGAGGCAATGAATACACATAGCCTCATACAGTGTTACCTCTGGGACTCTACAAGAGGCCAACTGAGTGAGGGAGGTGAGAGGAGATTTTCTCTCTTTCTGCCCTCCGCTTCCCAAACCATGGTGTCTTGGAGCAATGCTTTTTACCCAGTAGGAGATGCTGCATCCAACAGGGAGAACAGTGAGAGATGCAGACATAGACTGTTGTTGGCAGTAAGAAGTTTCAAGAAATGTGCCTTCTAGTGGCAGAGAAAAAACCCACTAGGGATTCTAATGACAGCTAGCTCTGGCAATTGAGGGTCAAGTTGTGGAGAGCTAAATGAGCTAAGAATTGTGGGAACTAAACTGAGGAAACCATCCATCAGAGATGCTGGATGAAGCCGGGGAGCAGTGTGAGGCCACCAGGAGAAAAGAAAGAACCCTGGGGCCTTGCAGTACTGGAGGTGAACGCTGCCTTCAAGAAGCTTATATTCTACTGGGTGGAGGAGGGGATATAGAATGTACAGATAAGTAGATATAAGGTATATCCATGCAGGGGCTTGGTCCCTGTAGGGTCTCTGTGTCCACATAGGTCTGTCTCAATATGACTCTCAGGGAGCCAAAAATAGAAATCTTTAGAATCTCCTTCCCCTACCCTTCTTCAAAGGAGACTTTGATTCCTGCCAGAAGAGGAAGCAGGAGGTTGAGGCCAGAGGCTAACCACTCTGCTGTCCTCAAAGGGAGGGTGTACCATGCTATAATTATACCTATTTGCTCTCTTAAATATTGTTAGTCTAGGGGAAATAATTTGTAGGTCCAAACTGTGTTTCTGATTTCTATCCCTTAATGGGAAAGGAGTGTCTGTAGCAGCAAGCACCCCAGTATATCCAGGATGTCTGCTAGCATAGGTTCTTAGATCTGCTTTTCTAAAGGAAAGCAACTCAAAATGGGTTAACAATCTTGCTTTAATCAAACATATGTCATTTACCTAGTTCAAGGGAAAAAGGTCAGCACCCTGAACTTCAGAGAATACAAACAAAATACAAACAAGTTACAAGCAGAAGTTAGAAGTAGACAGAGAAACAGATCAGCAGACAGGCTTCCAACTGTCTGACCATTACATCCATACCTAGTCACAGTTACCAGAGAGGGAAGCACCAACATCTGGGTTTTCAAAGTCGGGGGGCTCAATGGCTGCCCAGAGTCTCGTCTGGTCAAATCACATAACTCTTCTCAAAGTGAGCCCCAAAAGAAAATCTCACATCAGGGTATATATAGCATTCTCTTGGCTCAGAGAATGTCACAACCCTCTTGACCCACTGCCCAATCACAAATTATCAAGGTGTGGGCATTCCTGAAAAACAAGCCTCCTGCCATAGGCTCCAGGTGAGCACATTCAGCCAATTAGGAGGCAGAGTGTATTTTGAAATCAAGGAAGGTTCTCAGAGTCACTTAAGCCTATCAAAGGGCCTAGGGGCAGGGGAGATCTTAAATTCCCATTCCCATAACAGTGTCCTAAGATATATATATATATATCCAAGGCTTGACTCTGTTTCCACCAGATACCATTTCCACAATGAAAATGCATAGCAAATAAATAATCCCATTTATCCAAGGTAATAGAAAAATAGAAATAAATCAGAGGAAATATATCTATATATCTGTATTTAATAACACCAAGTTAATGAACACTTCTATTGAGTGAGATAACTCAGTGAGTGAAGGGGAGACAGACAGAGAGAGAGAGAGAGAGAGAGAGAGAGAGAGAGATAGAGAGAGAGAGAGAGAGAGAGAGAGAGAGAGAGAGAGGCGAGGTAGGTGGGGTTGTAGGGACAAAGTAATTTTGATGTTGGTAAAAGAGAGTAGTAATAAGAAGGTCATGTCATCTTCTTCCAAGAGTTTTTTCTTTCTCTTCAGGGACCTGAGGAGAGTCTGAAAGCATGTCTTTTCTCTCTTGAAGCTAGAAGACTAAGGTCTTTCTTTTCTCAAGTTCTCACCATGTCCATCCTTCACACAGGCACAGGGCATTGACTAATGAGGAGAGTCCCACACAAATGAACTTCAAGATTTCAGTTATAGTCACAATAAGGACAAAGTAATTTTGATGTTGGTGGAAGAGAGTAGTAATAAGACCGTGTGTGTGTGTGTGTGTGTGTGTGTGTGTGTGTGTGTGTGTGTAGGTGTTGGCCATTAAATTGAGTCTCAAATGGAGCTAGAAATTTTGAAAATGTTTCAGGCACATCTCTATCCAAAGACGCAGAAGCAAGAAATGGAATGTTGAGTGAAACGAATAGGCTAATTTGGCTAGAATTTAAAGTACAAGAGGAGGAGTGATGTGTTATCAATCTGGAAAGACAAGTTGGATGCAACTTGTGAAGAGTTTTAAATGCCAAATAGAAGAGTGTGTATTTTATCTTAGAGGCAACAGGGGGCTTCTGAAGTTTCATGAGTAGACTAATGACATAGTCAGACTATGGGTCTACATTTTCCCCAATATCACCAATGCAGAGTTTTTATTTCACCAGCCCCAGGTTGTTACCACCAGATCCATTTCCAGGGCACCTAGTCAGTTGAGGAGAGTGAGATGGCAACTTCCATTTAAGCTAAATGAAGTTGCTTCTGCTATGTAATTTTATAGGACAGAAGCATGGATCCAGGCTTTCACCAGCCAATCCTAACTGAGCTTTGAATAAAAACAGCCTGGATTGTAGATCGCTGCTTTCCTGATTAAAGTGGATGGTTCAGGAATGAGCAGTTAGGCTATGGAGCTCTTAACCACAATTACCCACAGCCCCCCAATTCTAGGAGCTGACCCAGAAACAGTAACTGAGACCCATAATTTCTAGTTTGGGTCTGGACCAAGAGCAACTCTACTGGGGAAGTAGAGAAATCCAATCAATTAATCTTATTCCTTGGTTCCTGGGGACACTCAAGCCATGGAGTTCACTGTCTGTTGGGTACAACTGAGTCATATGTGGCATCCCTCTGGCAAACAAACTGTACCTTCCAATGTTCCAAAGCCCTTCTGGCTCCCCTCAATATTCTCCCTTCATCACACTCTTGGTAGTTTCCGATCAGCCCTCTTGTGGCTCTTAGCCCATTGTCTGAGTCACACCATTCCCTTCCCCAAAGGGCCACTGCTGAGTGAGAAGTGGGGTTCAAGCCAGGCAATCTGTGCAGATAACTGCAGGATGCTTTACCATAAGAAATGGGAAGAGAGCTCTCTCCCCTCATCAAACTCCTGACAATTTGCTAGCTGCCTTGCCTACCAAAAGCAGATAAGAACAATTATTTCTTTATTTCATTCCTTTTGCACTGTCTTAACTTTTGTATTTGTATCCTTACTACTTGGCACATAGGACACCCTTACAAATGGTTTCTCATTAATTAATTCTTCATTTATATATACTTATTCTCCCCCTTAAATCAACTAGTTTTCTCCTGGAGTTGCCTCCGTTTCCCTCATCCCAAAACAACTTCAGCTGTTTTCAGGTTTACTTATTGTTTCCATAGAAAAAGGATAACACTTGGTGTGACCTAATTGTTCATTCCTGAACTATCCACTTTAATAAAGAAAGCAATGATCTACAATCCAGGCTGTTTTCACTCAGAGGATAATATCTGAGTGGCAGTGGCAATGAAGTAAGAGCTAGGATGCACCAGCCTGGGATTTACTATCAAAGGAAGTGTAGCATCTGACCGGAAGTGTAGAATCTGAAGATATAGTCTTCTATGTCCAACTGCTTCAGCTTGAGAATGAGTGGGTGAGATTCTGGAGGATACTGGGCACTGAAGAATTTTGAAGGGCCAGTTCTCTCCTCTCTTTTCCTCTCCTCTCTTGCTTTTTGGCCCCTCCTGTCAGAATCAAGAACCTTACTTTACTACCCTGTTGAATTTGAAGTAATTCTATGCCAAACTTTGTGTGTGTTTTTGTTATTGTGGTTGAGCATTTCTTCTCATGCACCCCAATTATGAAAGACATTCACTTCCACTCTCTTTCTTCTCTCTATATTAATGTATTCCTATCACCTTCCCTTATCTTTTCCTTCTAAAACACTTAAAACAGAACCAATATATTCCCAAGTCCTCTGTTTTCTTGTTTAATTTTTTTTTTCTATTTTGAAGACATTAAGATTCTGAAAGAACCCTTGTTTCCTTTTCTTCTATGCATTCGAATATTAGCTCTATTATCATTATATAGCACCTTCCAACTAGTTGATTTAAGGAGGAGAATAAGTATATATAAATGAAGAATTAATTGATGAGAATGCATTTGTAAGGGCATACTATGTGCGCCTTCAAATAAATGTACCTTTCTAGGTCTCTCTTGGTTGTTGTGTGTGCATTTCAATGTTCCTTCTCAGCTTTGGTCTTTTCATCAGAAATGCTTCATGGTTTTCTATTACATTCAAGGTTAATTTATGTTTCCTTCTGTAGGATTATGCTTAGCTTTGCAGAGTAAGTTATCCTTGTTTATAAACTTGCATCTTTTCTCTTTGGGAATATTGTATTCCAAGATCTCCTTTCATTTACTATAAAAGCTGCTACGTCTTATGTCATCCTGACTGAGGTTTCTTGGTACTTTAATTTGTTCTAAATGTTTGCTGTATTATTATTTTTTTTAAATATAGAAACTCTGGATTTTGACTTTGATGTTCCTGGGACTTTTTCTTTTGAGGTTTCTTTCAGGAAGTTATCCTTTCTTTATTTTGATCCCTGTTTTTTTTAATGTTATTTCATTTCTTCTCTTCAGCCCTTCCTCCACTCACAGAGAAAGGAAGCAATAAATCAATTATACACACGAAATCATACAAAACATATTTCTATATTAGCCATGATAAAAAAGCAAGAAAAATGAAAGTGAGAAAATTATGCTTCAGTTTGCACTTAGAGTTTATCAGTCTCTGTCTGAAGGTGGGTAATATTTTTCATCAGGAGTCCTTTGGAATTATTTTTGATCATTGTTTTGATCAGAGTAGCTAAGTCTTTCACAATTGATAATCAATACAGTATTGCTATTACTGTGTTCTATTTATTTGACTTTGCATCAGTTAATATGTTTTCCCTTGTTTTCCTGATATCATCCTTCTCATCATTTCTTATAGTACAATAGTATTCCATCATAATCATCTACCCCAACTTGTTTAGTCATTTCCAAATTAATTGTCACCCCTTCGATATCAAGTTCTTCGCCACTGCAAAAAGATATTTTTGTCCTTTCCCTTTTTCTTAGCTTTTTTTGGGATACAGAACCAATTTGGATGAGAATGAGGTTCCACCATTGCCCACCCCCATTTTCACCTCCACTATAAAAGCTTTTCTTTGTGTACCTCTTTTAGAGATAATTTTGCCCATTCTTCCTCTCCATTCACTTTTCTCCTAGTGCATTCCTCTTTTTCACTCCTTTATTTTTTTGAGATCATTGCACCATAGTTAACTCACACCCACGTCCTCTATTTAGTCTCCTTCTGTCTTAATAATGACAAAGCTCTTAGGAGTTACATGTATTGTTTTTCCACGTAGGGCTTTAAACAGTTTAGCCTTAGTAAATCCCTTATGATCCCTCTTTCATGTTTACCTTTTTATATTTCTCTTGAGTCTTATGTTTAAATGTCAAATTTTCTATTCAGCTCTGGTTTTTTCATTAGGAATGCTTTAAAACTTCTCTATTTAAAAAAAATATCCATTTGTCCCTCCTGAAGGATTATACTCAGTTTTGCTGGGTAGTTTTCTTCTGGCTGTAATCCTGGATTTTTTGCCTTCTGGAATGCCTTTTTTGTACATCCTTTTCCAGATGGCCTATTCTGATTTTTAAGGAGTTCTTTACTTCGGTGAATTTTTGTGCTTCTTTTACCATTAGGCCAATTATGTTTTTTAAGGTGTTATTTTCTTCAGTATTTTTTTTTGGAGGGGGGGAAGACAGGGCAATTGGGGTTAAGTGACTTGCCCGTCACATAGCTAGTAAGTGTGTCAAGCATCTGAAGCGGGATTTGTACCCTGGTCCTCTTGACTCTAGGAGCAGTGCTCTATTCACTGTGCCACCTAGCTGCCCCCATTCAGTATTTTTTTGTTTCTCTTTTACCAAGATATTAAATCCCCTTTCCTAATTTTCTTGCATCATTCTTATTTCTTTTCCTAATTTTTCCTCTTCCTCTTATCTCTTTCTTTAATTCTCCCAGGAATTCTTGTTGGGCTTGTATCCAATTATTGTTTTTAATTTGAGGCTTTGCTTATAGCTGTTTTCACATGGTTGCTTCTTTTGAGTTTTTATCTTGAACTTCCCTGTCACCATATTAGCTTTTTACGGTTCTTTTTGTTGCTGTTTGCTCATTTTTCCAGCCTATTTTTTTATTTTGAACCAGATGTTAAAGGTGGGCTCCCTTCACATTGGGGTGGGGAGGCACTCTCCCAATTTTCAGACTTTTTTGCACTGCTATTTTCAGAGCTAGTTGTATGGGTCTGCAAGTTTTTGGTTCTTCCAAAGTGATGTGATGCAGGGAGAGGTATGGTCACTACTCTCCTTGCTTGTGCTCTGTTTTTTACCCAAGAAAGGCCCCTGTTTCCCTGTTCCCCTGTAGCTGCCAATGCTAGTGTTCCTTTTGGCCCCAGAACTGTGACCAGGTCCCCTACTCTTCTGCAGCCTCAATCACTAGCACTCCTCTCAACCTTGGAACTGCAACCAGGGCCCCTGCTCCCTTGTAAAAAAAATACTGTAAGTACTCTTCTCTGCCCTAGAACTATAACCGGAACCATTTTTGGTCAACACAACAGGGTCCTGCACTCACTGTCAACTCGGGGTCTTCTGGAATTTCTTTCTGACCAGTTGTCCAACCCCCTTACCATCTCTGAACTGAGAGCTCCTGAAGCTGCTACTGCTTGTTACAGTCACCTTCAAGCCTCACCCCTTGTGCTGCTACTGTGATGATTCCAGACCAGCCCCTACCTGGTGTCACAGACCTCTCCTGTTGACCTTCCTAGTTGTCTTATGCTGGAAAAAAATTTCACCCTGACCTTTTGTTGGCTTTGCCACTCCAGACTTTAATTTGAGGTGTTATTTTAAAGAAATTTGGAAGGGAATGTTGGGAGAGTTTGGCTGGGTTACTGCCTCTATTTTGCCATCTTGGCTTAAGAGCCTGCTTTCTGTTTTTAATACATCTGGGTAGTTTTAATTAAGGGTTTCTGGAAATATAGTGTCTAGTCTGTAAACTGTCCCCTCCTCCCCATCATTTTCAGGGAGTACATTGATTCTCAAATGATTTCTCCTTGATCTATTTTCCATGTCATTTGTGTTTTAAATCAGATATCTTAATTTTCTTCTATTTTCTCCAATTATTTGATTTTTTTTCCTCCCACTATTTCTTGCTGTCTCAGAGAGTCACTGATTACTATTTAGTCTATTCTAATTTTCAAGGAGTTCGTAACTTGGGTGACATTTGCCACTTTCTCTTCTAAGCTGGCAATAGCCTGGAGTGTAGTGAGTGACCTTGGCCTTCTAAAATTAAGATCTTTTTGGGTCTCAGTTTGCCTCAGGCAGCACCCATTCAATGTCTAAGGGTTAAAAAGAATTCAGACAAAAGATGGCTTAGTTTATCATCTTGAAAGTATCAGTCTAGGAGGGGGATACCCTTTGAGATAAGAAAAGCAAGGTTGGAGCTAACACTCAATAGCTACTTTTTTGGTATTTGAGCAGAACAGTCAGTCAATTATTATTTGTTAAGCACCTAATATGTGATAACTTTGCTAAGTGCTAGGGATACAAAAAATGGCAAAAGACAGTCCCCATCCTCCAGGAGTACGCAGTCTAATGGACAAAAGATCAGCAAAGAGCTCCACTTTAACTAAGCATTTTTCTCTTCCCCTGCATAGTGTAATGGAAAGAATAGAGGACTTAGAGTCAGGAGACCTTGGTCTGAGTCCTGGCTTTTATGTTTTCTGGTTTGTATTACCCTGGGTAACTCATTTCACCTCTCTGTGCATCACTTTCTTCTTCTGTAAAATAGGAGTAAATTGTATTTGCACTATCTATTAGAACTAGTGTGAGGAACCCTTTATGAATGGATAAATAAATCAAGCATTTATTAAGCCCTTGTTAAGTGTAAAGCATTGTGCTAATGGCCAGAGATATAAATAAATAAGTAAGACAGTCTTTACTCTCAAGGAGTTCAAATTCTTGTAGGGGAGATGATACATATGGAAGCAAAGTACAATATGTGTGTGTGTGTGTGTGTGTGTTAGTATTATTCTCCTCCTTCTGTACAATTTAACTTTCATGGTGTTCTGCAAACATCATACATTCACTTACTTTTTCATCCAGAAAGTGACTGATCCAATGAGTGGGAACCAGATAGTATGCCCTGTGGAGAATTCATTGTAACCAGTTCATCACAATATAAATTTTCTAGGACATACACATAGATAGCTCTCATATAAAACTCATCATTGTTCAGTTATTTTTGGTAGTGAGATTTCACTGGTACCACATTTCCACTGTATACCCTGATCCTGAGCCTGTTGCTAATGAATCCTTAGACAATCGTCTTGGATGTTTGTTTAGTCTCCCTTTTGGTTGATCTTGGCCTTGGGTTTGATGACTGGGTTAGCTGTGTCATGGATGAGCAGCAATTCTGGGAAGTCAACCCAAGAAGACTGGGATTCTGGATAGCAGAAACATTATATATGTGCCCTGCATTGAACTTCCTGTTCCCTGAGGTACCAGGTTAAGGCATCTTCCCTTGAACCCAAAAGATCGGGGGCTAGACAGTCCAGGTGCACTATCAATTATCACTATCAGTCCCCTGTAAGAAGCAGACCTAGCCCTCTTCTGATCATTCTCTTTCACCAGTATAACTGACAAAAAACAAAATGAAACATTTTTTAAAATCATAGCTTTTGTTGCCAACTTTAATTCATTCTTTTTTTTAAATTACAATTCACATTGTCAAACAAATCCTTTCATTGGCCATGCCCAAATAGGCACATCTCATCCTGGATTTTAAGCCCATTACTTCTCTGGCAGGTGGTGAATGGCAGATTTATATTTGGTCCTCTGGACTCATGGTTTATCACTACATTAATCAGAGTTCTAAAGTTTTTCAAAGTTGTTTTACTTTATAGAGTTATTGTCATTGTATAAATTATTCTTCTAGTTTGGCTCATTTCACTCTACATTAATTCATGGAGTAGATGTTCCCAGTTTCCTCTGAATCTAGTCATTTCATCATTTCTTATGGCATAATAATATTCCATTAGATTCATATATGACAGTCTGTTTAGCCATTACCCAGTAGGTGGGCACCTCTTCAATTTCCAGTTTTTGGTTACTATGAAAACAGGTGCTATAAATATTTTTGTAGTATGGTTCCTTTTCCCCTTTCTTTGATCTCTTTGGGGTATAGGTCTAAAAACTTTTTGAGTATTATTCCAAACTCTTTTCCAGAATGACTGGACCAATTCGCAGTTCCACCAACAATGCATTAGTGTGCTTGCTTTCTTAAAGCTTCACTAAAATTTGTTATTTTCCCTTTTTGTTGTCTTTGCCAATTGATGGGTGGAACCTCAGAGTTTCTTTAATTTTCATTTACATAATTAGTGATTTGGAGTGCTGTTGTTTTTTTCCCCATATTGATCTTAGCTCATTCTAAAGTTTAGCACTCCTACCACTAGTCTTGTAGGACTAATGTTTTTTTGTTAACTGGCATACTTTGGACATATTTTGGGCTCAATTCCAGACCATTGCAATAAAGCAAATATCACAATAAAATGAGTCACATGCATTTTTTTGGTTTCCTAATAATATAAAAGTTATGTTTATACTATATACAGTATATAGTATATTAAGTGTGCAATAGTATTATGTCTAAGAAAGCAATGTATATGCCCTAATTAAAAATACTTTACTGCTAAAAATATGCTAACCATTATCTGAGTCTTCCGCCAGTTGTAATCTTTTTGCTGGTGGATGATCTTACTGCTAGATGTTGATGGCTTGAAGGTTGGGGTGGCTCTGGACATTTTTTAAAATCAGACAACTCTTCCTTTCACTTGAATACTTAGAGACCATTGTAGGGTTATTAATTGGCCTAATTTCAATATTGTTGTGTCTCAGGGAGTTGGGAAACCTGAGGAGAAGATATGGGGACAGCTTGTTGGTGGAGGGGTGTAGCAGCAAGCACCCTACCATACCCAGGGTGGCTGCTAGCATAGATTCTTAGATCTGCTTTTTTAAAGGAAAGCAACTCAAAATGGGTTAACAATCTTCTTTTAATCAATCAAACATCAGGGAATACAAACAGAACACAAACAGAAGTTACAAGCAGACAGAGAGACAGATCAGCGGACAGGGCTTCCCACTGTCTGACCATTACATCCATACCTACTTAGTTGCCAGGGAGGGAAGCACTGACATCCGGGTTTTCAAAGCTGGGGGACTCAATGGCTTCCCAGAGTCTCATCTGGCCAAATCACACAACTCTTCCCAAAGTGAGCCCCACAGAAAAACCTCACATTAGGGTATATATAGCCTTCTCCTGGGTCAAAGACTGTCACAACCCTCGTGACCCACTGCCCAATCACAAAGTAAGAAGGTGTAGGTGTTCCTGAAGAGCAAGCCTCCCACCACAGGCTCCAGGTGAGTACATTCAGCCTATTAGGGGGCAGAGTATATTTTCAAATCAAGGAAGTTTCTCAGAGTCACCTCAGACTATCAAAGGGCCAAGGGGCAGGAAAGATCTTTAGATTTCCATTTCCATAACAAGGGGTCAGAACACACACAATATTTATCAATTAAGTTTGATGTCCCATATGGGTGTGGTTCATAGTGCCCCAAAACAATTGCAATAGTAACATCAAAGATCACTGGTCACAGATCATTATAACAGATACGATCATAATGGAAAAGCTTGAATATTGTGAGAATTACCAAAGCATGATTCAGAGACAAAGGGTGAGCACCTGCTGTTGGGAAAATGGTGCTCATAGATTCGTCCAATGCAAGGTTTCCACAAATCTTCAATTTGTAAGAAAAACAACATGATATCTACAAAGTGCAATAAAGTGAAGTGCAATAAAATGAAGTATGTCTGCACTATAATGTTCTATCAACTACGCCACCTAGCTGCCTCTTTATAGCTTCAGAATTTTATCCTTGGAGAGACTCTCATCCCTCATGAGCTGACTTCTTAATTGAATTTTACTTTATGGAATCCTACCTACCCTTATTCAGAACCCTTTGAAATTTGCTTTACTGCAATCTTAGATTTTTCTCTATCATAAATAGATAGACAAGTCACTTATTACCATGATTCTTATTATTTCTAATAGAGCAGCCAGTTATTCTATTTGTGAGGATCAGATACAGAATAGAAATTCCTCTCAATGGTTCCTCTACCTTTTAAAGGATTCAAATTTTCATTAAGATAAGTTGGTAAATTTTTAGTTATTCTATTTGGGGCAGAATGATCTCATTTATTTATTTCTTGCCTATCTTTTTGTAGCAAATATGCACTGGGCTCCCAAAGTCAGGCTACTATACTTTTCAAGATTCTAGAGGGTACCCTGAGGGATTGGCCTGTCTTTTCTTGAAATACTGTCAGCTCAAGCCTCCATTGGTTGTGTTCCCTCTACTATAAGCCAGTGGGTGACTGGCATCCTAGTTCTGACACCACTTAACATAAATTAACTTTTACAAAGGGAAATTTACTTCAAAGATATGATGACAGCAAAAGCACAAATATTTTCCCCCAACACTTTGTTGGAGTATTCTCACCCATCCCACCTAGGTCTCTGGGGACAGTGGGCCAAGACTTAGCACAATTGCTGCAAAGAATTGATCTCACCAAGTTCATACCTAAATGTGGCATCATTGCTGGATTAGTCCTCATTTCAGCTACTTATTAGTGGATTGGGTTTCAAAGTTCTCTCCTTGTTCCTTTGGGTATTCATGCTGAGCTGGCTTCAAAACTCAGCATTTATTCAACTCTTGAACACCCAGATGTCCAGATTCCTAGACAGATCACTGTCCTGACCTTTTGAAACTCACAAAGGCACATTCTCCAATCTGTTCACCTAAAACAAAAGAAGAAAACTCTAGGCTGGCAAGGAAATGATACACATATTTATGGGACCACACATCAGTGCTGGAGGAAGAGGGCCTAGGTCCTCTTCTTTTATAGAACTGATTCTCAGTAGATGCTGTCAGTGAAGGAGATAAACCAAGAACAGACATCCACTGAGAGAGAAAAAAACTGAGACTGATGGAAGTCTCTTTAAGTGTCCACATTATTAATGCCATAGCAACAGTCAATCAGAGAGGCTATTGTCTGTCACATGGCTAGCAAACTAGAATCATTTGCAGAATGTCTATACATGTTCCATACTCTTTCTCTAAAACAAATCATCACAAATTTCCCAGACGCAGGTTCCCTATTCTCTTCCATGTGGGGAAAAGCAGCAGAGGTGTTCTGCTCATGGCTTGGGCCCTTGTTACACATTTTTATAACAGGTGACCATTTCTGCTCTGGAAGCTCTGCCCTCCTTCTTCCTGCCACCCCAAACCATTGCTTTTCATGAACCTTCTATGCTTGTACAACAGAAATTCTGGGGAAAATGTCCATGGTGGACAGAAGCCTCTAATATCCCCCTGCTAAAACCCCTTTGTTGCTGTTCTCATATTGTGGTAAGGCTGGGTCTAGACTGTCATTGGCAGGCTAGACTTGCCTATTCTTTTTTTTGACACTTGTTAAAAATTAAATTTATTTATTTTTAGTTTTCAACATTCGCTTCCATAAGATTTTGAGTTCCAAATTTTTCTCCCCCTCCTTCCCTTCCTCATATCTCAAGATGGCAAATAAATTGATATAGGATCAACATGTACATTCATATTAAACCTATTTTTACATTAGTCATGTTGTACAGAAGAATTAGAATCAATGGGAGAAGGCACAAAAAAGAAGAAACAAAAGCAAAAAGAAAGAGAGCAAATAATATGCTTCAATATGCATTCAGATTCCATAGTTCTTTTCTGGATGTGGACAGCATTTTCTATCATGAGCCCTTTGGAGTTGTCTTAGATCCTTGCATTGTAAAGAGGAGATAAGTCTATCAAAGTTAGTTAGTTAGACACATATAATGTGTCTGTTAATGTAGACAATGTTCTCCTGGTTCTGCTCATTTCAATTAACATCAGTTCATGTAAGTCTTTCCTGGTTTTTCTTAAGTCTGCCTCATCATTTCTTATAGCACAATAGCATTCCATTACATTCACATACCACATCTTGTTCAGTCATTCCCCAACTGATGGGCATCCCCTGAATTTCCAATTCTTTGCCACCACAAAAGAACTGCTATAAATATTTTTTCTACGTATGGGTGCTTTTACTGTTTGTATGATCTATTTGGGATATAGACCTAGAAGTGGTATTGTAGCCTTGCCCATTCTCAAGGGAGGAAGTCGCACCTAGTTCAGAGAATGCAGGAGATGAGAAGAGTGAAAAGCAGGTTCCAGGTAGGGAGACAACAGTATCAGTGCCTTGAATTCAGATACTCTTCAGATATTTACTCTCTGGGTGATCTTGGACCAGAACCAATGTTCTTTCCATTTTACTAAATCATGAAACCATCTACTAAGGCATAGAAGTAAATGTGATCTGCCATGGTTGGGAGAGGTTATTGAAACATTTAAATATGTAACCTATAATTCTAAGCCCATTTGTACAACTCTTCTCATTAGTAGAGATGGATTATACAATGCTCCCTATGTTATGAGGATCAGAATTGGTGAGAACTTGAGAAGAGAGATCTTGGTCTTTTGGCTTCCAGATTCAAGAAAGAAGGTATATAGTTCCAGATTCTGTTCAGGGAGAAACTCCTGAGTGAAGAGAAAGACTCTGGGAAGTTTCACTATGAAACTGGTTTTGGTGGGAGGGGAGTTGAGTCTTGGATAGATAGCTTGGGCTACTCCTACTCCATTAAGGGATAGCAATCAGTCACCTCCTCTAGACTAACAATATTTAGGGATATAGATATATATCCCTAAATAGATATAATAAATAGATATAATTCTTGCCTGGTACCCTTTCTTTGAGGAAAGTAGAATGGTCAGAATCTGCCTGCCCCCCTCCTCCTTCCCCTTCTGGTAAGAATTTAAGTCTCCTTTGGAGATGAGTAGGCTGGGGAAACTCTAGCAATATCTACTCTCGCCTCCCTGTGAGTCATATTCAGATGTTCCTATGTGGATACATGTAGCCTGTATGAGCATGAACCCGCCTAACTGACCCTACAAATATTAAGAGACAGCATGATATCATAGAGTGAGCACTTGACTGGAAGTCAAGAGCTTTGGGCTCCAGTCTGAGGTCTGCAAATCACTCACTATTGTTACCTTGAGTAAATTACTTTCTCTCTCTGGGCCTCAGTTTCCTTATCTACAAAATAATGGACTAGATGGTCACTGAAATCTCTTTGAGGTCCAAATCTATGATTCTATGATTCTGACCTATATGATGTTAGAGTTAAACTAGATAAGACCTCTTCTACCTTTGATGTTCTAAGATTTTATTGTAATGATGAGTGAATAAATGATTGAAAAATCAATCATTAAGCACTACTGTGCCAGTACCGGGGAGATAAATATGACAAAGAAGATGGTTATATGTCTAATTTCATTTCCACTGATAAAATCATATATGTTTCTGATATTAAACCTTTTGGCAGAGTCAAGGATTTTGATTGTGAAAACGTTCTTTCCCCAGTCATTGTTAGCTATGATTACTGAGCAGACAGGGCCTGTGGCATCCATATCTCCACAGGGATTGCTTCAGCAGGTGATGGTTGCAGGGACTGGGCCAGAAGTAGCATTGGTGATCGTTACTAGTCAAGGGTTGGTATAGGTGATGATGAGAAAGGTGGGCCTCTTTCTTCACAGGAATTACTTCCATAAATAATGACTAGGTTAAAACCTGGGTAGCTAGGTGGGGAAGTGGATAGAGCACTGGGCCTAGAGCCAGGAAGACTCATCTTCCCAAGTTCAAATCTGGCCTCGACACTAAGCTGTGTGATCCTCAACAAGTTACTTGAACCTGTTTGCCTCAGTTTCCTCCTCTGTAAAATGAGCTGGAAAAGGAATAGGTAAACCACTCCAGTATTTTTGCCAAGAAAACCATAAATAGGGTCATAAAGAGTTGGCCATGACTGAAAAATGACTCAACAACAGCTAAAGCCTAGTTAAAGGCAGGGTTGATATTCTGGCTAGTGCTGCTGTTCCTGGGGCTTTGGGGATCAAGGTCTTGCAATGTCTCCATCAGAGTCCAAGGGGAGCTGATGGTGATGATCTGACACACCTGGCACAGCCTACCTCCTGTATCTCCCTCAGGTGCCTTCCTGCTTCAGCTATCCTGACCTGCCTATCTAGACACTTTAAAGTGTCTAGACTAATGCATTATGGAATATGGAAATAGTATTAGGCATAGGCCCAGTGAAAAAGAAGTTAATAATCTACTAAGGTAAATAAGATACAAAACAATCAAACACACAATCTAAGTTGCATGTTAAACATTAAATCATGTGGGAGAGAAAATATGAAAAAGGAATTTGATGAAGATTTCCTGTGTGCTGCCGTCAGCAGGGAATCATCACCTTTTACCTAGACTGTTTTAATAGGCCAACTGGTTCTCCTGACTCCACTGTCTTACCTGTCCAATCCACCTGCTCCATAGCCTTCAGATTGTGATTCACAAAGAATATGTCTAACTATATCCCCTTCTTACTCAAGAAATTTCAGAGGTGCCTATTTGTCTCTAGGATGAAATATAAATTCTCTATGTGGCTTTTAAAACATGTCACAGTCTGGTTCCATCTTAACTATCTAGACTGATTTCAAATTATGCCCCTACCCCCATGCTCTGGTCCAGTTGAACTGGCCTATTCACTATTCTTCATATACATTTCATCTCCTATCTCCAAATTTTTGCCCAGGCTTTGTCTTTCCTTTTAGAATTCCTAGTTCTTTTCAAGACTTAGCTTGAGGCCTGCCTCCTACAAAAAACCTTTCCTGATCATTCTAGTTATAATTGCTCTCTCTCCAACCTTACAGAGATGATGTATTTGGCATCAAAAGAACATGGGTTCATAGATTTAAAACTGAACAGGACCTTAGAGGTCAACCAATCTAAACCTCTCATTTTACAGATGAGGAAAATAAAACTTAAGGAGGTTAAGTCATTTGTCTAAGGTCCCAACAGATTGGAGTTGAATCTTTTGATATCAAAACCCAGTGATATTTTCATGATACCATATAGAGAATTTGATTTAAAAGAGAACTCAGAGGTCATGTAATCTAAATTTTTCATTTTACAGATGAGGAAATTGAGGTCTACCTATCTATCTAACTATCTATCTATCTATCCATCTATCTATCTATCTATCTATCTATCCATCTATCTACCAACAGGTTGAGTTGAGTTCAACTGAATTAAAGGGACGTTTTCATGAAGGAGGTAAATCTTGAAGTGGACCTTATAGGGATGGGTAGGAATTGAATAAAATGAGGGATTATGGGTATGTATGAGTGAGAAGGGTATGTATGAAACATGTTTCTGACCTACTATGATAATGGTAATATGCTTAGTACAGTCCCTGGAACATAGTAGGTAATTAATAGATATCGATTTGATTGATTGATCATGTTCTTGGCAACCATGACCATTGTGTTTTGGTATGTCATCTTATTCCTTACCTCTCCACCCCCATTCCATCCTCCCATTCTCCAAGTGAAATATTTTTTTGCCTTATTCATTTGTCTGTCTGTCTGTCTCTCCAGATGAAATTGCACAAGAGGGACTGTTTTTGTTCCAGCTGAGCTGGTACTCAGCCATGTGGACAGTTAAACCACATATACAAGTGGGAAAGCCATTTGCATGTTGAACCCCAGCCAGGCTAGTCCAATGTAATTGGCAGCTCCTAATCCTCTCTGCACATAAAGGGAAAACAAGGCATTCCAGGAGTTGTAGTGATTTCATACAGGGACAGATTCCCTTAGAAGAAGAGAAGTGAGTTTTTCCTCTCTCCTTTTGTATTCTTGAATTTCTCCCTCCCCCCCACATTTTATATGGTTAAATGGAGAAACATCATAGTCATTCAGCCACAAAAGACTATGATGAGTGAAAAAATCATACAGCTTCTATATGCACCTTGCCAAGCTTTGGTCTAATGCCTTCCATATTCAGAGAACTACCCTCTAAAAAAAAAAAGAGAAGACACTATCTCTGCCCTGTCCTGCTCTAAAGAACCTTATGTTATTCCAGTTAAGAAATGGCCCCTGCCATCAAGTTACTTACACAGACAGGGGAGTGCTGGAACCAGCTTCAGCAGCCTCAGGAAAACTGATGGTGAAATTTATACCTTGGAAACTGGAAAATTTTATAAATCAAAACTTGATTTATTGTTTTGATGCTTGTGTGGGGTTAAAAGGTGATAGAGAAGATGTTTATAATGCAGATTAAACTTAAAAATCTGTCATGGTTTTTCATCAAACCAGCTGCTAAACATTTGCCAACATACCTGTGCTTACGTATACTTATACATGACTAATACTTCATCATGGATGATCTCTGAACTCAATAGCACACACAAAATCACAGAATCTCGAAGTTGAAAGGGAACCCATAGACCATCTAGTCCAATGAATACATGAACAGGAATCTGCTCTACTGCATTTCCCAAAGGTGACCATCCAGTCATTGCTCATGGATCAATGTGAGGCAACCTATGACAGCTCTAATCATTAGGATGTTTTTCCTAATTTTTTTTCTATAATTTTCACCCACTGCAACAACTAGTTCTGCCATCTGGTGTCAAACAATGCAAGTTTAATCTTCTACACTCAAAATTCTTGGGCACATGGACAAATATCATGTCTCTTCTCCACTTCAGGCTAAATTTGCCCACTTCCTTCAATGGCATCTCACAATCCTGGGTGATCTTCTCTGAACACTCTCCAGTTCATCAATATCCTTCCTAAATCAGGGTGCCCCAAACCTAATTGTCATCCATTGTGTTAGCTATTCCTTAATATTATCTGCAGAATTGATAAACATGCAGTCACTGATGAACATATTAAGTCTGTGAAAATTCCAAGGCTTAGCAGAGGTTACTGAAGCACTCCATTGGAGATTTTCTTCCAAATCAATATCAGACCACTGACGATTTTTCTTTGGATTAAGCCATTTGACCTGTTCCTACTCTATCTAATTTTACTATCATTCTATCCCTAAAACTAGCTTTTTAAAATAGCAGCTCATAAAACCTGAAGCTTGGAATAATGCCCTCTCCACCAGGGAACCATAACCCAACTTCAACATAAAGTTAGAAGTCAAGAAATAGCCTGGGAAAATGATCAAATAACAAAACAAGAACCTGACCATAGAAAGCTACTATGGTGAAAGGGAAGATCAAGTCACAAACTCAGAAGACAATGATGTAAAACAAACAAACAAACAAGCAAAGACTCAAAGAAAATTGTGAATTGGATACAAGACCAACAAAAATTCCTGGAAGTGCTCAAAAGCAATTTTAAAAATAAAAAATAGAAGTTGAGGAAAAATTTGGAAAATAAATGAGAGTGATTCAAGAATATTATGAAAAGAGAGTCAATAGCTTGGTAAAAGAAGCACCAAAAATACTGAAGAAAATGGCACCTTAAAAATGAAATAGATCAAATGGCAAAAGAAGCACAAAAATCCACTGAAAAGAGAAACTCCTTAAAAACCAGAATTGACCAAATGGAAAAAGAGGTACAAAATCTCACTAAAGAAAATAATTACTTAAAAATTAAATTTGGGAAAGTGGAAGCTAATGACTCCATGAGACATCAAGAAACAATAAAACAAAGTCAAAAGAATAGGAAAAAAACAGGAGAAAACATGCAATAGTTCATTGGAAAAAAAGAAATGACTTGGAAAATAGATTGAGGAGAGATAATTAAAAATTATTAGACTGCTTTAAAGTCATGATAAAAAAAAAGATCCTAGATATCATATGTCAAGAAATTTATCAAGAAAACTGCCTTGATATCTTAGAACTAGAGAGTAAAACAGAAATTGAAAGAACCCACCAGTCATCTCCTAAAAGAGATCCCAAAATGAAAACTCCCAACTAAATTCCAATGGTTCTAGGTCAAGGAGAAAATATTGCAAGCAGTCAGAAACAAACAATTCAAATATTGTGGAGTCACAGTTAGGATCACAGTTAGAGAGCTTGGAATATGTTATTCCAGAAGGTAAAGGATCTAGGATTACAACCAAGAAAAACCTACCCAGCAAAATTGAATATCGAGGGGGAAATGTATATTTAATGGAATATTGTACTTTCAAGCATTCCTGATGAAAAGAACAAAGGTGAATAGAAAATTTGACTTTGAAATACAAGACTCAAGAGAATCATAAAAAGTTAAACATGAAAGAGAAATCAAAGGGAACTCAAGTAAGGTTAAGCTGTTCAAATTCTTAGGTGAGAAGATAACTCCTAAGAACTTTATTACTATTACTGTTGTTATTATGGCAATCAGAAGATATATATAATCAGAGGGCATGGGTGTGAATTGATTATGATCAGATGATCTAAAAAAATGAAAAGGTGAGAAAAAGGGATGCATTGGGAGAAGGGGGAAGGGAGAGGAAGAATGGGGAAAATCATTTCACATAAAAGAGACATGAAAGGAAGAACTTCTACAGTGGAGGAGAAACTGGAAGGGGTGGTGGCAGGCAATGCTTGAACCTTATTCTCATTGGAATTGGCTCAAAGAGGGAATAACATACACATTCATCTGGGTATAGAAACCTATCTTATCCTACACAGAAGTAGGAGAGAAAGGGAATAAGAGAAGGAGGGAGCTGATAGAAGGGCAGGTCAATTAAAGGAGGTGGTGGTCAGAAGCAAAACAGATTTTGAGGAGAGATAGTGTAAAAAAAGACAGAAGGATAAACAAGGGAAAATAGGACAGAGGGAAATATACAGTAAGTAATCATAACTGTGAATATAAATGGGATAAACTAACCCATAAAATGGAAGTGGAAGCAGAATGGATTAGAAACCAGAACCCAACAATATGTTATTTGCAACAAACACACTTGAAGCAAAGATACACACACACACACATCCACACACATACACACAGAGGGTAAAAATAAGGGGCTGAAGCAGAATCTGTTATGCTTTAGCTGATGGAAATAAGACAGGGGTAGTAATCATGATATCAAACAAAGCAAAAGCAAAAACAGACCTCATTAAAAGAGATAAACAGAGAAACTTCATTTTGCTAAAAGCCACCAAAGACAATGAAAATGAGTTGCAAGAAGAAATAGATAATAAAACTATACCAGTAAGGGAAACTTAACTCTCCCCTTTTAGAACTAGATAAATCTAGCTGTAAAATAAAATAGACAAGAAAGAAGTTAAGGAAATGAATAGAATTTTAGAAAAGTTAGATATTATAGACTTCTGGGGAAAATTGAATGGGAACAGAAAGGACTATACTTTTTTTTTTTTACTGCACATGGAACCTTCACAAAAATTAACCATGTATTTGGACATAAAAACCTCACAAACAGGTGAAGAAATACTAAATACATCTTTTTTCAGTCCATAATGTATTAAAAACTACATTTAATAAAGGGTCATGGAAGCATCGATTAAAAGCTAATTGGAAATTAAGTAATCTAATCCTAAGAATGATTGGGTCAAAGAACAAATCATAGAAACAATCAATAATTTCATTAAAAAGAATGACAAAAATAAGACAATATGTTAGAATTTATGAAATGTAGCCAAAGCAGTACTTAGGGGAAATTTTATATCTCTATATGCTTACAAGAATAAAATAGAGAAAGAACAAATTAATATCAATAAATTGGTCATACAAGTAAAAAAAACCTAGAAAAAGAACAAATGAAAAATCCCCAATTAAACACCAAATTGGAAATCCTGAAAATCAAAAAGAGAGATTAATAAAATAGAAAATAATAAAACCATTTAACCAAGAAAAAAAATAGAGGATTGTTTTATTTAAAAAAAACAATAAAAAGATAAATAGTTGGTTAATTTAATTAAAAAAAAAAAAGGAAACCAATTTACCAGTATCGGAAATTTTAAAAAGCAAATTAGTCACCAATGAAGAGGAAATTAAAGTGATTATTAGGAGCTAGTTGGCTCAATTATGTACCAACAAATCTAGCAATCTAAGTGAAATGGATGAATATTTACAAAAATATAAATTGCTTAGATTAACATAAAAGGAAATAGAATCCCATCTTAGAAAACAAGATGGAACAAATCATCAATGAGCTCCTAAAATAAAACACCTCAGGATTATATGGATTCATAAGTGAATTCTATCAAACATTTAGAGAACAATTAATTCCAATACTTTATAAACTATTTGGAAGAATAGGCAACGAAGGAGTCCTATCAAATTCCTTTTATAACACAAATATAGTGCTAATACCTAAACCAGGAAGAGCAAAAACAGAGAAAGAGAACTATAGACTAATTTTCCTAATGAATATTGATGCAAAAATTTTAAATCAAACACTTGTAAGGAGATTACAGTAATACATCAAAAAGACCATTTGCCATGACCAGGTGGGATTTATACCAGGAATGCAGGGCTGGTTCAATACTAGGAAAACTATCAGCATAATTGACCATATCAATAATAAACCAACAAAAACCACACGATTTTCTCAATAGATGCAGGAATATATGACACTCATTCCTATTTAAAACACCAGAAAGCGTAAGAATAAACCATACGATTATCTCAATAGATGCAGAATATATAACACTCATTCCTATTAAAAATACTAGAAAGCATAAGAATAAATAGAGCTTTCTTTAAAATGATAAGTAGTATTCATCTAAAGCTATCAGCAAGCATTCTGTAATAGGGGGTAAGCTAAAAGCCTTTCCAATAAGATTTGAGGTGAAATTGAGATGACATTATCACCATTTTTATTCAATATTGTACTAGAAATTCTACCTATAGTAATAAAAGAAGAAAAAATGAAATAATTATAATAGGCAATGAGGAAACAGAATTATTCCTCTGCAAATCATATGGTGGTATACTTAGAGAATGTTAGAGAATCAACCAAAAAACTAGTTGAAACAATTTACAACTTTAGCAAAGTTGCAGGCTATAAAATAAACCCACACAAATAGTCAGCATTTCTACATATTACCAATAAAGTCCAGCAGTAAGAGATAGAAAGAGAAATTCCATTTAAAATAACTGCAGGCAATATAAAATACTAGAGAATCTACCTGCCAAGACAAACCCAGGAACTATATGGACACAATTACTAAACAATTTTCACATAAATAAAGAAAATAAAAAAAAACTGGAAAATGTTAATTGCCCATGGGTAGACTGAGACAATATAAAAAAATGACAATTCTACCTAGATTTTCATACCAATCAAACTACCAAAAAGTATTTTATAAAGGGAGAAAAAATAATTAGATTCATCTGGAAGAACAAAAGGTCAAGAATATCAAGGGAATCACTGAAAAAATATATATGAAGGAAGGTGATCTAGCAGTACCAGATCTCAAACTATATTACAAAATGGTAATCATCAAAGCAATCTGGTACTGGCTAAAAAAATAGAGTGCTAGATCAGTGGAACAGATTGAGTACACAATACACAGTAGTAAGCAACCATAATAATCTAGTGTTTGACAAACCCAAAGATCCAAGCTTTTGGACAAGAACTCTCTATTTGACAAAGACTGCTGGAAAAACTAGAAAGCAGTTTCACAAAAACTAAGCATAGACCAACATCTTACACCATATACCAAGATATGGTCAAAATGAATAAATGATTTAGAAATAAAGGATGATATAAGCAAATTAGGGGATCATGGAAAATTTTACTTGTATAGAGAAGGGAAGAATTTATGACAAAACAAGATATAGAGAGGTCCATGGGACGTAAAATGGACAATTTTGATTACATTACATTAAAAAGGTTTTGTGCAAACAAAATCAATGTAGCCAAGATTAGAAGGAAAGCAGGAAACTGGAGAAAATTTTTATAGCAAGTTTTTCTGATAAATACCTCAGTTCTAAATATGTAGAGGACTGAGTCAAATTTATATCAATACAAGTCATTCCTCAGTTGATAAATGATGAAAAGATATGAACAGGTAGTTTTCAGAAGAAGGAAAAAAATCAAAGCTATCTATAGTCATATGAAAAAATGCTAGAAACCACTATTGATTAGAGAAAATGCAAACTAAAAGAACTCTGAGGTACCACCTATCAGATTGTCAATAAAGGAAAAGGACAAATGTTGGAGGGGAGGTTGGAAAACTGGGACCCAAACACATTATTGGTGGAGTTGTGAACTGATCCAGCCACTCTGTAGAGCATTTTGAAACTATGGCCAAAGGCATAGAAAGGCATATAAAACTATATATACCCAATGACCCAGCAATATCATTCTAGGTCTGTGTCCCAAAGAGATCAAGGAAAAAAGAAAGGAACCTAAATGTACAAAAATGTTTATAGCAGCTTTTTTTGTGGTGACAAAGAATTAGAAATTGAAGTGATGTCCATCAATTGGGGAATAGTTGAACAAGTTGTGGTATATGATTGTGATGGAATTGTGTCATAAGAAATGATGAGCAGCATGGTTTTCAGAAAAATCTACGAAGATTTATAGGAACTAATGCAAAGTGAAGTGAGCAGAACCAGGACAACATTGTACACAGTGATAGAAATATTGGAACAACAGTCAACTCAGAATGCAATGATCCAAGACAATTCTGAAAAACTCTATCCATCTCCAGAGAAAGAACTGATGGAACCTGAATACAGATTAAAGCATACTTTTTCACTACATTTTTCCTGGCTTTTCTTTTTTTTTTTTTTTTGGCTACATGGCTAATATGGAAATATGCATTGCATAATTTCACATGTATAATTGATAACATATTTCTTGCCTTCATAATGGGTGGGGAAGGGATGGGAGGGAGAGAATTAGGGACTCAAAATTTTAAAATATGAATGCTATAAATGAATAAATACATTTTTTAAAGGAAAAAAATACAGCCTGGAGTCAGGAAGACCTGAGTGCAAACCCAGCCTCACTTACTAGTTGTGTGACCCTGAGCAGGTCACTTAACCTCTGTATGCTAAAGTTTCCTCAACTATATATAATAAAAATCCACTTTCCTTACCAGGGCTATTGTGAGGAACAAATGAAATAATATTTGTAAAGTATTTAGCACAGTTGTAGCACACAATAGATATTTAACCATTGCTTTTTCTCTTCTATTATCATTCCTCCCTGGGAAATGAATTTACTTTTCAAATCTGTGGTTTTACTGATATTGTTCTGGGTAGGCATCAAGACTTGGGAAATAAATCATCTGGAGCTAAAGAGCCCATAATAGACTTCGTGGTATGAAATCTCTTATTCTTAAAGCATCCCTTGTGTCTCCCAATATCCCCCCCAAACTCTACCCTCATACACACTTGGCCATGGAAGTAAGATCTGTGGAGATGTTCATAAATGCTTTCATCAAGGGCACCTTTCCTGTGAGTTGAAGGGTATCCCCATATACCACTCTGGTCATTATAGTTACACAGGGTTCAGTTTCATTTTTTAAAAATTATATGCAATCTGTCGGAGATGACCCATTGTAGCAGCTCAACCATTGGCCAATTCTTTCAGGAGCCTGGGATATAGTTCATATAGTCGTGGTGATTTAAGGTCAGCAAGAGCAACTAGGTAGTCTCTTAATACCTTCCTATTTATCTTATTAGTCATTTCTGTTCTATTCTTTCCAGTCCAAAGATTATTCTCCTTGGCAGAGAAAATGGAAGCAAACTGGGTCATCAGAAAACACTCTCATTGGAATCCTCCATCACTTTCTTCTAGATGCTTACTTTTCTCTGGTTGCATATAGTTTATAACAATAGCTGATGATGATATAGCATTTTATGTTTCAAAGCACTTTTACATACTTTATAATATCTGATTCTTCCATTAACCCTTTGGAAATGATACAATGAATATCACCGTGAGTGTAACTCCGAGAGGTTGAGTCACTGGTCCAAAGTCACAGAACTATCTAATAAGTCATAATGTCAGGATTAGAACCTAGGTCTCCTACTTCCTAATCCAGCACTCTTTCTGTTGTACCATGACTCCCTATTGGGAAACTCTTTTAACATAAAATTGAGTTAAACATGAGCCAGTCTTGTGAATAGGAATATGTTGAGTTGGCTCCATGAGGAGGTGGAAAGGGCAGCTGTTGATGGGCTATGACTTAAAGAGCATTAGGTAAGAACACTCTTACCTCAAATATATCCCCATGTTGTTTTTGTTCAGTCATTTCATTTGTGTTCAACTCTTTGTGACACCCATTTTGTGTTTTTCTGGCAAACATACTGGAGTGGGTTGCCATTTCCTTCTTCAGCTCATTTTATAGATGAGGAAACTGAGGACAGCAGGGTCAAGTGACTTGCCCAGGGTCACACAGCCAGTAAGTTTCTGAGGCTAAATTTGAACTCAGGAAGATGAGTCTTGTTGACTGAAGCCCAGCACTCTATCCACTGTGCCACCTAGCTGCCAAATCTGCCTGATGCTAATTTTGAAATTCTTCCTGTTGAAATTAAATCCTTGGAATTAAGGTTGGGACACAGAATCCCTAGCTCATGAATGAGACCCCATTCCTGATTTAATTTACCTTGGTCTTTAGATGATAAGAAGTATTAATTTCCATATATAATTGCAAAAATGTAACATGGCTTTAGATGTGGTTAGCCACAAAGGTCCCAACAATGGTAGTGGGAAGGAAGGAAACAAACTTTTATTGAGCACCCACTCTGTGCCAGGTGCCATGCTAAGTCCTTTGTAAATATTTCATTTGATCCTTACAACTCTGGGAAGTAGGTATTATTATTATCCCCATTTGGCAGTTGAAGAAACTGAGTCAGAAAAGGTAAAGTAATTTGTCCAGAGTCATATAGATAGTGAGTGTCTGGATTTGAATTTGTGTCTTCCTGACTCCAGATCCAGCACTCTATCCACTAGAACAACTAGGAAAAGTGGAAAGCACTCTGGTTCAGGACTTAGAGGACTGAGGTTCAAATCCTGCCTCTATATTGCCTGTGTGACTTTGGGTGAGTCACTTAACATCTATGTCACTGATTCATCATATGAAAAATGAGAAGGTTGGGCTGAGTGCCCTCTAAGATCCCTTCAAATACCAAATTTGTGGTTCTATAATCCATGAAATTTTCTCTATATATGTTATTTGTCCATCACTTACTCTGTCTTTCTTTCTCTGTCTTTCATCTAGCATTCTTGTTTTTTTTCTTTGACTGTTCCACCCTCACTTTATTTCATCTTCTCTCCCATCCTCTCCACCTCTTTTTCCTCCTTCCTTTACAAGCCACATCATAGAGGTGAAGTAGATTTGTTATTATTTATTATGTTAATGAGTCATGTATTCCTTGTTCTTGAGTGGAACATTTTATATTTCTTTCTCTAAGATGAATAAAATAAACTTTATTTTTCACTGTTGCGATCCTGAATCTGAAACCCTCTCCCTTGAAGGGCTTCAACTTCCTCTAGGGCTTCAACTCTTGTCTGAGTTATGATATCTCTAATTAAAATTAAACTCTTAGGTAAAGGTTAACTGATTGTGTTACTAGTAGGGTAGTGCAATGGGCATAGAGGTGACTTGTAAGTCAGGAAGGCCTGGGTTCAAGTTATGCCTTTGAAACATATTGGCTATAAGTGACCCTGTGTGAGTCACTTCCCATCTCAGTGACTTGGGCAACTCTCTGAAATGATAAAATGCAGAGTAGGTACAGATCTGCATTAATAAAATGAGTAGATACATTAGCGGGAGCTTCTTAGAAGGATAAAGCCATAGGGTTTGGCCCCCTAACCCCAACACAGCTATTAACACATTGCCATAAGTTCATTTATCTCATGCTGGAGACTTTTATAATAGGAGAAATATTTGGAGATGGAAGAGGAAGATGATGGTATGGGGGACTGAAGTATGGCTACTTCCATGGAGAGGGGGTGGTGCCAATAGTGGGGAAAGACTAAAAAGAGGAGGGAGGAGGACTCTGAAGATGAACAACACAGTTTAGCTCAGGACCAACCTAGGCTGGAAAATTTGTGGCCTTGGACATATGAATAGAATAAGAAAATGTTTTCTGCCTCCTATTCAGATGACCATTTTCCACACTGCTCTCTAACTCACTCAGAAAGCCACAGGAAGCCCATGTGTTACTTATCTGTCACATCACACACCCAGATTCATTCTATTTTCAAACAACTATTTGACTCCCTTCAAATATGGACGTGACTCTCCCCCATAATTAATTTCCTACCCAGTTCTGTGTCATTTCCCAGCTCCAAGAATTTCAGTGTCTACTTCGATCTGTATCTGCTGCCAAGATGAAGCTTACTGAGACTGCATGTTGATCATGATACTTTCAAGCTCAAATGTCTTCAGTGACTACCAACTATTTGGTATAGCTAGGTGGTGCAATGGATAGAGTGCTGACACAGGAGTCGGGAAGACCTGAGTTTAAATCTGAACTCAGATGTTTACTGGCTGTGTGACCCTGAGCAAGCCACTAAACCTCTGTCTGCCTCAGTTTCCTCATCTATAAAATGGAAATAATAATATCATCTCCCTCCCAGTAGTGTTGTGAGATGTGTGACTTTGGACAAGTCACATTACCTCTGTCTGCCTCAATTACCTCACCTATAAAATGGGGATGAAAATATCACCTACCTCCCAAGGTTGTTATGAGAATCAAATGAAATAGCAACTGTAAAGTGCTGAGCTATAGTGCTTGGTACATAGTAAATGCCATATAAATTTTAGCTATCATCATCATCTTTGTTGTCGCTCTTATTGTTGTTACAGTAGTGGGGTTTGGGGACCCCTATGGAGTGGTAGACTGACCCCTGGGGTGTATTATCAACCAATCAGAAGGTGGAAAGATAAGTTCCATTCTACTCAACCCATGATAGCCAATACAACTAATAACCTCTACTCATATCTTTCTATATTCCACCCCCTTCCACCACCCATCCCTTTGCTACACAAGTTCTCAGCCTCCTTCTTCCTGTACCAGGCATCTGCCTCTCAGGACAGTTCCCCTGGGATACCCATATCATGTTTTCCAGATTGCCTTTGGCTGTGCCAGGCAACTCTCAGAGAACAGGCTCTCTAGCTCTAAGATAGTGACCAGCTTCTTCTTTTCATTTTGAGTGGGACAGAGTGAGATGCTTCTCCTCCTCCTCCTCCTTTCCCTTTTCCTCCTTTCTTCTTCTCTTCTCTTTTTATGGTGATGTTACCATTATTCTTCTAGTAGTCCAGGTTTAAAACCTCAGTGTCATCTTTGACACCTCATTCTGATTCACTCTAAATACCAAATCTTGCTGTTTCTATCTCTGAAACATTTCTCTCTTTTTTGTCTTTTTGGAGGGGGGAAGGCAGGGCAATTGGGGTTAAGTGACTCACCCAAGATCACACAGCTAGTAATTGTTAAGTGTCTGAGGTCGAATATGAACCCAGGTTCTCCTGACTCCAGAGCCGGTGTTATATTCATTGCATCACCTAGCAGTCCCTGAAACATTTTTTCCTAACTGTCTCCTTCTTTACTCACATAGCAATGACCCTGGTTTAGCACCTCAGCACCTCTTACCTGGACTATTGCAATAGCCATTTTTTAAAAAGTTAATTAATTATTTTTATTTATTTCATTAAATATTTCCCAATTGCATGTAAAATTTTAAAACAATCTTTTTTATTTTAAATTTTGAGTTTCAAATTCTCTCCTTCCCTCCCTCCCACCCTTTTCCACTTCTTAAAAAGGTAAGCAATTTAATTTCACTTATACATGTTTCCACATTAGCCATGCAAAGCATATTTTCATTTCTTTTTTTTTTTTTTAAAGCAATCGGGGTTAAGTAACTTGCTCAAGGTTACACGGCCAGTTATTTCTGGGTGTGGTGCTGAGTATCTGAGCCCGGATTTGATCCAGGTCATCCCGACACTGGAGCCAGTGCTCTTACTCGCTGAGCCACCTGGCCGCCCCTAAGCAGTTGGGGTTAAGTAACTTGCTCAAGGTTACACGGCCAGGTGTTTCTGGGTGGGTGCTAAGTGTCTGAGCCCGGGATTCAATCTCCAGGTCTTCTCAACACTGGAGCCAGTGCTCTTACTCACTGTGCTACCTGGCCGCCCCCATCAAAGCATATTTTCATATTAGCCATGTTGCAAAAGAAAGCAACAAAATGACACAACAATAATAAAGAAAGTTTAAGAAAAAAGCATGCTTCAATCTGAATTCAGGCTTCATTAGTACCCTCTCTGGAGGTGGATAACATTTTCCATCATGAGTGATTTGGAAATGTCTTTTTTTTATCTTCAATAGCCTTTTAATGGATCTCTATGCCTTAAGTGTTTGTCTATCCTCCACAGAGCAGTCAAAATGTTTTTCATAAAGTGTAGGTCTCATTATATTACTTCCCTACAAGGCAGTGCAGTGGATAGAGCAGTAGCCCTGGGGTTAAGAAGACCTGAGTTCAAATCACCTAGTTTCCTCAACCATAAAATACAGATGATAGCAATACCTTGAAGGATTGATATAATATTTGTAAAATGCTTAGCATGGTACCTGTACATAGTAGGTACTTAATAAATATTTGTTTCCTTTCCTTCCTTCTTTCCTTCCCGGTATAACGTCCAACAACTCCCTAGTGATGCTGGGATCAAATGTTATTTTATCTTTGTCTTATCCTTTAAATTTTTTTCTTTTTTGTTGGCTTTATAATATACATAATTATTAATATAGTAGTATAGGTATATAATTTATAAATAAGTAAGTAGTTGTTCAGAGATTTTCAGTCATGTTTAACTCTTTGTCACCCCATTTGAGGTTTTCTTGGCAAAGATACTGGAGTGGCTTGTCATTTCCTTCTCCAGCTCATTTTACATATGAGGAAACTGAGGCAAACAAGGTTAAATGACTTGTCCAGGGTCACATAGCTAGTAAGGGAGCCCAGATTTGAAATCAGATCTTCTTGCCTCTAGACCTGTGTAATAAGAATGTAAATTTTAAAGATCTTCCCTGCCCCTAGGCTAATGTGCACCTGAAGCCTGGGGTGGGGGAGGCTTGTTTTTCAGTAGATACTTCTTGATTGGCCAGTGAGTCAATAAGGTTGTTACATTCTCTGAGC
This sequence comes from Petaurus breviceps papuanus, assembly GCF_028583685.1. Classification (NCBI taxonomy): domain Eukaryota; kingdom Metazoa; phylum Chordata; class Mammalia; order Diprotodontia; family Petauridae; genus Petaurus; species Petaurus breviceps. The sequence goes on along the minus strand of NW_027186296.1, from coordinate 34,916,770 downwards.
CAGGAGAAGGCTATATAAGCCCTGATGGGGAGCTTTGTTTTGGGACTCACTTTGAGAAATGTTCTGTGATTTGATCTGAATTCTGGGAAGCCGTTGTTGAGAGTCCCCCAGCTTTGAAAAACCCAGAATGTGGAAACCCAGATGTTGACTGGGTATGGATGTAATGGTTGGACAGTTTGGAAATCTGTCTACTTGATGTTTCTGTCTTGATAATTCTGTCTGTATGTTCTGAAGTTCGGGGTGCTGATCTTTTTCCCCTGAACTAGGTAAACGATATATGTCTGACTGATTAAAGTAAGCTTGTTAACCCATTTTGAGTTGCTTTCCTTTAACAAAGCAGATCCAAGAACCTGTGGTAGCTGCAAACCCTGAGGACGCTTGGGGTGCTTGCTGCTACAACCTGCCACTCTATCCACTGAACCACCTAGCTGCAAGTAAATAATAGAGATATATAGTTTTTAATTAAGTAAATATACACATATTAAGAGTATGTGCTCAAACTTTTTTACTGATAGATATGTACAATCAAAAAAGTTTGAAGACCCCTGGTAGAGAGGATCAAGTCCCAGTTTCTGATTTAGCCTGACTTCTAAGGCCCTTCATAATTTGGTCCCAACCTACTTTTCCAGTCTTATCTCCTATGACTTTCTTAAATGAACCCTCTTCTCTAGCCAGACTGGTATCCTCAACTGAATAATAGCTGAAGATGCCCTAAACTGTCCAACCTCCACGCTTTTGCCCATGACATTTTCTGATCTGAGTCTCAGGAGGTTTATAATATGCATTAACTGTATGACTCTAGGAAAGTTACTTCTCCTTTTGGGGCCTCAATTTCCTTTGCTTATAAAATGAGGAGACCTTTTAATTCTATTTGTCTAGGTTTATTGACTACATCACTATAGAGTCCATCTCCATTTTATTGTGTGAACTTGGCACATTTTGTGTGTGTGTGTGTGTGTGTGTGTGTGTGTGTGTGTTTGGTGGTGGTGGTAGATGTTTCTGTTCAGAATTTGAATGTCAGGGACCTTTGGGTATCAGGGACCTTTGCCTTCTAACTGATAGAGTCCTTTGACCTCTAAGGTAGATACACTTGAGGAAAAGGGGAAAGGCGCATGTGGTGTTGTAAAGGACACACCCACTAATCTTGTGACATAATCTTCTGGACTATCCTGTCCTTAAGACCTCGAGCAGGGAATCCAAGCCTAAGCCCAGCAGGTTTCTATATAGCCCAGTTCCTCAGGAGTCTTTTTCTAAAGATGCACACAACAGAGAGCACCAGCGCAGTAAACACCACACAGGGACCCAGACTCCCAATGCTCCATCACTCAAAGGTCTCACCTGGGTCTCCTGTCATTATAATCTGGTTTGTGGTAAAAGGGCTGGTTGAAGGAACACCAGCCCCAAATTTTAGAAGTTGACTCTGGGTAGCCTCTGAAGGCTGGTGTCCTCGTCAGGGTTATTGGCATCAGAGCAGTTGTCCTGCCTTCTTGACCGTGGCAGTGTCCTGGAGCTCGGCTCTGGGAGAGGACGCTAAAGTGACAAGTGAGGTGAGAGCTCATTTGAGTTTGGGGATCAGATTGTACCACAGCTTTCCTGTGTGAGAGCTGACTGGTGCCCTGTGAGCAGTCAAGAAGGAATCTGATGTGATTCTGATTATTACTAACACACTTTGTTTTTTCCCCTTAGGGGAATCAATAGGGCTACCTTAATGACAGCTTAGGGGAAGAAGCTGTGGTTCCTGTGGCAACCAGTTTGAGAAACCCAAGAAAGGAGAGAAAACTCCCCATAAAAGTCTATCTCTCCTTGTGGTAAAAATAGCCAATAGCTGAGATTTTTAAGAAAAGGGAAAAAACAAAAACAGTGTTTGGTGCATGAGTCATGATGATTTCTCCCAATTATGCAGCTATTAGACTCCAAATAAAGCTACCAACCAAGGAGCCTGGAATGTCAGGATGCCTGACAGCTTGGCCCCCCTCTCCTGACTGAAGCTCACATTTGACTAGCAAAAATAGCCCTCCTCTGTTCAGGAGCCCAGGGAAAAGGACGCGTGTGCGTGTGTGTGAGTGTGTGTTTCCAACCCACCTCCTCTGTCTTAGCTTTCTCTGTCTCAAGGCGTGGTGTGGTATTACGGATAGGGTATAGGACATTGCGTTAGGAGAAACCTGTGTTCATAGCCTGTCTCTGATAATCACTAATGATGTGATGGGCAAGTCACCCAAACTTTTGGACAGTTTCCTCATATATAAAATGAATTGCATACTTACCTCACAGGGTTATTGTAAGGATTAAACCAGGTTCTATGTTTAAAGTGTTTTATGAATCTGAAAACTATAAATAGATGTTAGCAATTATTCTCCTTTATTTACCACTGTGCTACTGCCAGTCTCCTGAAACTGCCGCCATAGTCTACTCTCCAATTAACCAATCAAAATTTATTAAGCGTTTAATATTTATGAAGACACTGTGCTAAGTATTGAAAATGCAAAAACAAAAGTAAAACAGTGCCTGCCCTTTAAGGGACTTATGTTCTAACAAGGACATGACACATGTATATATAAATACACATATGTATACACTTAAATATATATATATGTATACATGTATAAATATAAACACAAGCACATGTATGTTTATAGTTGATATTTCTATTTATAAAATAGTTAATTCTATTTTTATTTTTAGCATTTAATGTAATAATTGTATTTATAAAAGATGCACACACATTTTGGGAAGGAATATACTAACAGCTGGGGGAAACCAGAAAAGGCTTCATATAGAAGGTGGTTCTTGCTGAGTCTTTTTTAAAAAATGAGGCATTCTGGGGCAGCAAGGTGGCGTAGTGAATAAAGCACCGGCCCCGGAGTCAGGAGGACCCAAGTTCGGTTCCAGCCTCAGACACTTAACACCCACACAAAAAAACTAGCCGTGTAACCTTGGGCAAGTTACTTAACCCCAATTGCCCTCCAAAAGGCAAAAAAAAAAAAAAAATGAGGGATTCCAAAAGGGTGCAATAATGACAGGGAGCATTCCAGGCATGGGGATAACCAGTGGAAAGGCATGGAGAGCAGAGATAGAGTGTCTTATGTTCAGAAAAGTAAGTTGGATAACATGGCTGAATATATGGGGATGAGTAATGTGTAGGAAGACTAGAAAGGCTGAAAGGGGTAAGGTTGTGAAGGGTGTTAAATGTCAGACAAATCCTAGAAGTGATAGGGAGATGCTGGGATTTATTGAGTTGGGGAAGGGTGGTGATGGAGAAATAATCAGACTCATTCTTTAAGAGAATCACTCTATCTACAATCTGGCAGCTGTTTAGAAGATGAATTGGAGCATGGGGAGACTCGAGGCAGGGAGACCAGTTAGGAGGCTACTGGAATAATCCATACAAGAGGAAATAAGAGCTGTGTGAGTGGAGAGGAGGGATGGTAGGTGGGAGAGGTTGGAAGTAGAAACAGCAAGATTTAGCAACTGCTTGGATATGTAGGTTGAGGGAGAGTAAGGAGATGAAAATGACACCAAGGTTGTCAATTTGGGTGACTGGAAGAATGGGTTTCCCTTCACTGACACTAAAACAAATCTCTCCAGGGGTCTTCTATCCATCTTCGCCTGTATACATCCTACCTATCCTTCAAAGTCCAGCTCCTCTGGGAAGTCTGACCTGAGCCGCCATCTCAAAGTGTCTCCTCCCTCGTCTGATGACAAAGTACTTTTTACTACTCTCTTGCCCTCTATCTAATTTGTGTTACATTTATTAAAGTACTTACCTTAGCCTACCTACTCAATTGGAAGCACTTTGAAGGCAGAGACTGTGTTTAAACTTTGTCTACTCTAGGATCCATCACCAGGGATGGCACATAGAAGGAGGGGTATGGTCTGGAAAAAGAGAAGAGTGCTTGTTAAGGCCTCCTCTATATTTGGAGTAGAACAGAGCAGAGAGCTCATTTAATCCATTAACCCACCTCTTTCAAATTGGTTTTAGAGGAGGATATAAACCTTTAAATTCATTTCCAGTAAGAGGGGAAGATAGAATCTTAGCCTGGAAGAAGATAATTCATTTATCAACATGTCTTTACTATGTGTTTACATGTGGTGGGGTGTATGGAGTGTTCAGGGAGGGCTAGCACTTCTGTTGTGAGGGTTTTCTGAGACCTTTTACAGGGCTGCTTATCCATCTTTGGTGTCCACTTGACATTCAACTGTCATCTGCGGCTCCAGGAAGCTGTAATATGTGCAGAGTCCACATGGTTATAAAACCATCTTGGTATGTGGGGTAAATCAAGTTGAGAGTAACTGACAGGCTTCAAACCTGTTGGCCTGTTGGTGAGTTAGAGGGACATCTACCCCAAACATAGGAAGATTTTCCCTGGGGCAATGGGTTGATGAGAATGTTTTGTTGCAATGGCCATGAAGGTGGCTGAAGCTGGCGATGCGGAGAGCTTAGAACTCGGTCAGACATCAAAGATGCCAAGGTCTTTCACTGCAGCCTGGGCCATTGCCAGTCATCTGGACTTTTGTCTTGCCAGGACTTTGATGACTCTGGAAGAGAGAGTGAAACTGACCATTTTGTGCAACTCTGCCTCACTTAAATCCAATTCACACACAAGTCAGGACTTCACTCATGATATCATTGGATTTTTCTAAAACAGAGGATGAACAGCAATAGCTATGGTGATTATGAAAGAAGACACAGACCTTGTCCTCATGGAGTTTACAGTCTAGTTGGTAGGTTAATAAGTATAAGTTACGATGGAGAATAAATAAAAGGCACTTGTGGGATTGGGGCAGGAAGGGGTGGGGAGTACCAAATGAATAGTATAGGCAGTAGATATCTAAGGGAATTAGAGGAGAAAGAAATCAAACTACCTAGGGTGGTCAATAGAAGAGTTTATAAGGAGGTGCTGGGATCGGAGCTGGGCTTTAAGGATGGAAGAGGCAGATATTACTCTGATCATTTGTTACCAGTTTGCTTACAGGCAGTGGGAAGGACTGGATAACTGTTAAGGGAAGAAAGTGAGTACAGAATAGAGAAATTGGACTGGGATAGCAGAAAGGCATTATTGGGATGTGGTAAAAGACAATGAGTATATTAGAAAGAGTAAACCAATGGGAATGGTGGAAAGATGAGACCTTGTGATGAGAGAGGGGAATTTCAGAGGCCAAAGGCTTGAGGGCAGAGGCATTTGGAGTGATGGTGAGGAATACCGTCAAAAACCTGTGGATGACTGAGGTCAATGAATTTGGAAGTCAAGAGGTTCAAATAGACATCAATAGAATACTGAAGACCCCAGATATGAGTACAGGGGTTGGGCTAGAGGGGAATGATGTGAGCTATGGCATTGGTGAAGGGCAAATGTAGTCAATGTTTTTCAAAAAAAGGAAAGAGAACAGAATCTGCAGACTTGGGGTGGTTAGGTGGCATAGTGAATACAGCACTGGCCCTGGTGTTAGGAGGTCCCGAGTTCAAATTTGACTTCAGACACTTAACACTTACTAGCCGTGTGACCTTGGGCAAGTCACTTAACCCTAATTGCCCCTACAAAAAAGCAAAAAAAAAAGAATCTGCAGATTCTAGATCAGTGACCTTGATTCCAATGCCTGGGAAAGTTCTAGAATGAATCCTCAAAGAGATGGTTAGTGAACATCTATGTAGATGATCAGTGATTACAAATAGTTGGCTTGGCTTCATCCAGAACAGGTCCTGCCCTGTGAGCACCATTTTTCTGATGGAATTGTTAAACTAGTAGATGAGGGGGATGCTGAAGAAAAAGTATATCAAAATTTTAGCAAAGCTTTTGATGAACGATCTCAGAGTATTCTCATTGAAAAGATGGAGACACATGGATAAGATGATAATGTGATTAGATGGATTCAGACTGACTGAAAAGAATCAAAGGAAAGATATTAATGATTCCAACTGTGGGAAGAAAACACTAATGGGATACACTTAGAGGCAATTAGTTGGCATGGTGGATAGAGTACTGGGCCTGGAGTCAAGAAGACTTGAGTGCAAATCCAGCCTCACTTGCATATTAGCTCTGTGATCCTGGGCTTAACCTCTGTTTGCATCAGTTTCCTCAACTGTAAAATGGGGAAAATAATAGTGCTTACCTCCCAGGGCTATTGTGAGGATAAACTGAGATCATATTTGAAAAACAATTGAGACAGAGCTGGGCACATAGTAGGTACTTAATAAATGCTTGTTTCTTTCCTTTCTTCTTTTATACCTTTCTTCCTTCTCTCCTTTCTTCCTTCTCTCCTTTTTTCTTTCTCTTCTTCCCTCCCCATCCCTCCCTTTCCCTCCTCTCTTTTCCTCCTTTCTTCCCTCCCTCTCAACCTCCTTCCTTCCTTCCTTTTTCTCCTTTTCCTCCTTCTCTCCTTTCCCTTCTCTTCCCTTCCCTTTCTTCCCCAGGGAGTCTTGCTTAGCCTTGCGCTGTTTAATACTTTTCATGAGTGATTTGGATGAAAGCAAAGATGGCATGCAGGTCAAATCTATAGAGGACACCCATCTGGAAGAAACAGCAATCACAGTGAATGTCAGAATCAGGACCCCAAAGGACCTTAACAGACTAGAACCTTTGGGCTCTAGCTCAAGAGGAGCTTGAATAGGGAAGCATATAAAATCTTACACTTGGGTTCAAAAAAATCAACTTCATAAGAACAGGATGGTACTTTACAAGTTTGTGCTTTATAGACCATGTGTCTAGACACGATCTGAGGGTTTAGTAGATATGAGTTTGATATGAGTCAGCAGTATGATGTAGCAGCCTAAAGCAGCTCATTTGGTTTGGAGATGCATTAGGAGGGGCAAAACTTTCAGAAGAGTGATGATAGTCCCATTGTACTCAGCCCTCATGAGCCCTCATCTGGCATGTTGTGTTCAGTTCTGGCATCCACTCTCAGGATGATGAAGGGTTTTGGTTCATGAGCTTTGGCATCTGTAGCAGCAAGCACCCCAAGTGTCCTCAGGGTGTCTGCCAACACAGGTTCTTGGATCTGCTTTGATAAAGGAAAGCAACTCAAAATGGGTTAACAAGCTTACTTTAATCAGTCAAATATGAATCGTTTACCTAGTTCAGGGGAAAAAGGTCAGCACCCCAAACTTCAGAATATACAGACAGAATTATCAAGACAGAGAAACAGATCAAGTAGACAGTTTTCCAAACTGTCCAACAATTACATCCATACCAAATTAACATCTGGGTTTCAAAGCCAGGGGGGCTTGGACAACAGCTTCCCAGAGTTTCATCTGATCAAATCACAGAACATTTCTCAAAGTGAGCCCCAAAACAAAGCTACACATCAGGGCTTATATAGCCTTCTCCTGGCTCAGAGAATGTAACAACTTTATTGACTCACTGGCCAATCAGAAGTATCTACTGAAAAACAAGCCTCCCACCCCAGGCTCCAGGTGCACTTTAGCTTAGGGGCAGGGAAGATCTTGAAAATTTACATTCCCATTACAGCATCACAGGACCCAGTTCAAGTCCTATCTCCATGTAACTTCTATGTGACAAGTCAATTGCCCTCTGTGTAGGTTTTCTCATCAATAAAATGGGGAGATTGAGTCAGATGTTGACTTACTTCCCTTCCATTTTTAAATCTATGGTACTATTGTTCTATGGTGTTCTATGAGGTAATTGATCTCATGTAATATGAGTATTGATGGAAGGAGTTTGGCATGTTTAACCTGGAGGAGAGATGACTTGGGGGGATATGATGACTGTAGTCAAGTATTTGAAAGGTTATCACATGAAGGAAAGATCAGACTTGTTCTGTTTGTACCCATACTACAGAACCAGGAGAAATTGGTGGAAGCTGAAGAGACCAATTTAGACCTGATGTCAGGAAAAACTTTTGAATCATTAGAGCTCCCCCAAAATGTAATGGGCTGTTTTGAGAGGTGGTGAATTCCCCTTCCTAGAGGGTCTTCAAGCAAAGATTGGACAACCACTTGTCAAGTATATTATAGTGGAGAATTCTTTCTCGTATGGATTGGACTAAATGGCCACTGAGGTCACTTCCAACTCTCAAATTATCTGATTCTGTGATTCTGAGTGACTCCTTTAGAAGGCTGGTCATGTTCTAAAATGAGGCCAACTGTAAGCTGAAGACAAACCTAACCTTCCATCTATGCTACTTAAATATGGTGAGAATCACTCCTAATAGCACACTCTGCTCTTCTGGGGCCAAGGTATAGGATGTTTCACAAAGAAAGTGGGCAGCCATTCCAAAAAAAAAAATTGAACTAAAGAGGTAGACACAAGTAGGGTGTAATTAAAAGACCGTAGATGGTATCTAGGTTCCAAGGGGCTCTGCCTGAAGAGGAATAAGATATCTATGAACCCTTGAGGTTATGATCAGTGGAGAGAGGGATGGACATAGAATCAGAGGATCAAGTTTGAATTTCCAGCTTTATGACCTATTGCCTGTAAAAAATTGGGCAAATTACTTTGCTTCATGAGACCTTCTTTTCCTTCTCTGTAAAATGAGAGAATTAGTTTAGATAATGTTTAAATTCCTTTTTAGCTCTAAATTGTTGACGCTAGGAGTAGAAGAAGGCACATAAATAACAGCAACCAGAATTTGAATAGGGTGATATAATTTTGGGAACAAACTTTAAGAGAAGAAAGATTGCTTGAGTGATCGCAACAGAAGAAGAGGTCTGGAAGTGGCAGAGGGAGCAAATAGTATACCCATTAACTTCTCTTGGTATTCTTTCTCATGCCCTTCTTCCCCCTTCAAAGAAGAGACCTACCGTGGAGAAGGTGGCCAGGCATTGGATTTTAGGAGGGAGTCAGGTTTTGGTGATTTCTAGAATAGCTAGGTGGCACAGTGGATAGAGCACTGGGCTTGGAACCAGAAAGATTCATTTTCATGAGTTCAAATCTGGCTACAGACACTTCTTAGCTGTGTGACCCTGGGCAAGTCTCTTAATCATATTTGCCTTGGTTGTAGTAAATGTAAAATGAAAGGGAGAATGAAATGGCAAACCACTCCAGTATTTCTGCCCAGAAAACATCAAATGGGGTTGGGGAGAGCCAGATAAAACTGAAAAATGACTTTAACATGACTTAACAACAACGGAATATAGAATTGTGAAAGAAGGAGATCTGAGATGAAGAGGAGGTTATGTGTGTGTGTGTGTGTGTGTGTGTGTGTGTGTGTGTACCCAAGGTGGGGCAGAGGGTACCCAGGGCACAATGGAAGGGGAGAGTGAAAAGTGAGGGGTGTTGTTGCCCAGGTAGACAATGACTCAGCCCAACTCTTTCTCTCCCTCCTAATGCTGATAAACAGGTTCCAGACCTCCTGGGCCTAGCCGGCTTCACTCAAACACACTCTAGCTTCTGCAGAGACACCTCCAGCTGGCTGAACAAGTCAGTGAACCTTGACAGCCTGTTTTGATTGCTCCCTGGCAAGAGACCTGTCCACTGCTGCTGTGAGAGACAGAGAACCATTGTGACACTCTCTAAAAGTGATTCAGTGTGAGAATGTCTCAGGACATGGCTATGCTTCTTATTTCTAAATCTCATTTGGCAGCTCCACTGTCCAGCCCCGAACTGCCTGGTTGGGACCTTGGCATGACTTTGGCTCTTTCTTCTGTTAATCACCTTTTGGAGAAGCTCTGGGGAATTAGGAAGCCCAAATCCTGCATAGTCTGCAAAGCCTGTGTGGAGGCTGGGGAATGGATGACATGAACTATTAACCCCTCTTTATTCTCCCCTCCCCCCCCAATATGTACCACACCCTCCTCCAGCCTCTGGTTCTGGTCCAGATCATTGGTAATCTGCTCAGGGACTAGGCAGATGTGAGCAGCCCTCAGTATTTATTGTGTGTTGTTTGCAGATGATAGCAACAGGGAGCAGTAGAGGCTGGCTGGTGTACTAGCCAGAAGTTGTCATCATGGAGGACAGCAGTAGGGAAGTGATAGTTAGCTGGTGGTACCTTCTAGGTCCTATAAGCAAGCCCAGAATGATGGATCCAGAAAAGCTCTAGCTTTGGAGTCAGATGACCCGGATCTTGGCTCTCTTACTTCCCACCTGTGTGACCCTGTTCAAGATGGCACATCTCTGGGTTCCTTCTGTGTAAGTTGAGGAATTTAGACTAGATGGTCTCAAAGGCCTCTTCCAGTCTGATCTTATGACCACATCCTCTCTTTGGCTCATCTCTGCTCCCTTCTGTACAATCTCCAACGGGGTTGCGAGGTCACAGCTCCAGCTCTCCATCTTCCTGTTTTTTCATGTAGAGTGTTTTCCCCTCACTCCTGTCTTGGATTAAATCACAACACAGATACCCCCTCCCCCAGGGTAGGACACTTTTGGACCAAATGTCCCGGAGGTTAAAGGGCTCAGTCAGTCAATAAACATTTATTAAGCATTTACAATGTGTAGGCACCATGCTAAGTACTAAGAATGCAAAGAAAGGGGAAAAAACCCCCACTGACCCTGTACTTAAGGATCAAGAATCTTAATGGGGGGAGAAAATATGTAAATATGGAGAAGATATTTACATAGTAGATGTATACTGAGTATATGAAGGTAATCTGACATAGAAATACAGACATATCTTAGAGAAAATATATACAAAGTGTATGTGATATATATACAGAGTATATCAGAATCATCTGAAAGAGGAAGGCATTGGTAGCTGGGGATGGTGTGGAGGTATGTGTGTTGTGTGTTGTGTGTGGGGGGGGGGGGGGGCAGAAAGGAGTCCAGGAAAGTTCTCCTGCAGAAGATGAGATCTAAGCTGTCTTGAAGGATACCAGGGAAACTAAGAGGTAGAAGTAAGTGGGCAAGGCACTCCAGGCATGGGGCACAGCCAATGCAAAGCCATGGAGACTGGAGATGAAGTGGAATGGAAGATCAGAAACAGAGAACTCAGCAGATTGAACCTATGAAAGGGGAAATGACTACCTAAGATTCCACAGTTGGTGACACAGGCTGTAGTCTCCTGTCCTATCCGGGAGCCACTCCAGACCTACAATCTCTCCATCCCTGCAGGACCCTGGAGTCCCCATTCCATCTTGCTCTGTTCAGGGATTCCTATGCTATGGCAATTATAGTCTCCACTTTAGAAATGTAAGGCTTAAACGAATCAGAAGTGATTCTATAAGTCATTTAAGGATGAGGAAATTGAGACTCAAAGAGGGCAAAGTGAATAGAGCCTAAACTTATCTTTCTGCTCCCTCCATCAACCAAACCACCCTTTCTTGGCCTTGTTCTCATATACTTTTCATAGTGAAAAAAAGTTTGATATACTAATCCCATGCCACGGAGTGAACAGTTAACAATTGTTTGACTACACTTTGTATTTAATTAAGGGAAAATATATTTTCTTGAAAAGAATGAATTTCTAATAGTGGAATTACTTTGAGGAAGAGACTTTTAGGGTCAGGGGAAACCTTCCTAGTGCCTTCTGTAGAGTAATAGATATTTTACAGCTAATAAGCAACAGAGTTGGTATTTATATTAAGGCATATGGATTCCAACTCCATTTCTTTTTCTGCCTCCCTCAGAGCTGCATTCAAAGGGAGCAGCCTACTTCCCTAGCCATTCTTGGCCATATACGTTATTCGTCAAAACCACTACACCCCATCCCCTCCCAAACCAGCTCTATAATTCCACAATTTTTCAATATCCTGAGTGTTTTCAAACCTCACTTGTTGCGGCCCCTGGATTTGAGGGCATATTTTTATCTTAGTTTGAGGCTTTGAGAGGTATCCTAAGAAAATATACAGAGAAAAGCTTGGGGAAGAATCACCTTGCCTTAGAAGAGTCTCGGCTTGGTTACAGAGGCTAGGAAAGGATACCTTCTCTCAACAATTGAATCGTAGCTCCCCAAGCTACTGGTTATATATTCTACCACAAAACAACATACCAGAGAAAGTCTCTGAAGGTTAGCTTCCTCCTAGTCCCCCAGACAAATGGATGGGTTCCACCCATTGGACCAATCTGAAGACCAGTCAATGTAGAAATATCAATAGAAATCAATTTAATCCAACAAAGATTTATTAAACAGCCTAATATACTCAGGACACTGTTAGCAGAATTTTAGATAAAACTCATTTCCTTACCTCATGGAGCCTATCTAGTAGAGGTCAATATCATTTTTTTAATTGTTAGTTTTGTTGATGACTTGTTTTGATATCACAGTCATTTTTTTAATATTACTCAACCACCCCACAATGAACCTTCCCTGGTAACAGAGAAAAACAGTTAAGGCAAACCAGCTGCCACAGGGACCTTGCCTAAAGCACATGAAATGTTTTGTAGCCATAGTTCCCCCACCTCTCTAAGGAAAGGAGAGAGATACACTTTCTCTTCCCTTGCTAAGGCCAAGATTAGTCATTACAATTACATAATTCTTGGTTTCTTTTTGCATTCTTTTCCTTTACATTATTGTAGGAAATACATATATTGTTTTCCTGCTTTTGCTTAATTGCTCAATTACCCTTCAAGTTTCTCTGAATTCCTCATTTTCATTGTTTCTTATGGAATATTGCACTATATTTATAGTGGAAATAACCAGGAGAACCCTCCATTAATTTGGTGGGTAAACCAGTCCAATAGATGAGATTACAGGGCATGGAACTTGGTTAGAATGAGGTACTTCCCATGGAGGTGAACATATACCATAGCCAAGCCCTCCTGGGGAGATTTAAGCCTTGTTGGGAGGACATGGTAACTTTTTTTTTTTTTTGCTTTTTGGAGGGCAATTGGGGTTAAGTGACTTGCTCAAGGTCACATGGCTAGTTTTTGTGATAAGTGTCTGAGGCTGGATTTGAATTCAGGTCCTCCTGACTCCAGGGCTGGTGCTCTATTCACTGAGCCACCTAGTTGCCCCGACATGGTAACTCTTGATTGGTGCCCAGTGACAAGGGGCTATCTCAAATATAAGTGACCAAAAGTCAGAGGTATAGGATTCTTTGAAAGAATAATCTCCCTTATGTGTGGCCTATAAGAGAAAGCGAGTAAAAATGACTCTACTCTTTTCTCTTTTTTTTTAAGCAATTGGAGTTAAGTAACTTGCCCAAGGTTACACAGCCAGTTTTTTTTTGTGTGGGTGTTAAGTATCTGAGGCCAGAACTGATCCCAGGTTCTCCCGACTCTAGGGTCTGCGTTCTTACACACTGAGCCACCTAGCTTCCCCTACTCTTCTCTTTAGAACCCTTCTGCCTAGGGGCTCTTTGTTTAGTGTTTTCCCTTCCTTGGACTTCCAGTAAAAGGAGAGGGAAAGGGATTTCTTATTCTCCCCCCAACCCATAAGTGTCAATGGCAGCTTGCTGCAATAGGGTGGTATGGCAAAGGAAGATGTACTTGTATATTGTCTGAGTTATAGTCCTTAGGGATCTCAGTTCTGGATGATTTCTTTTTTGAATATAGGCCAGAGACTAGTAATGTCAAAGAATGGGTGTTTCTAGACTTGGCGGTTACGTTGTGGGTCTAGAGCTCCTGAGTTTGAGATTCAGGCATTGACTGGCCAAAGGGATCATGAACCATACCCAAACCTTGCTTTAGCTTTGTCCCAGGGGTTTTGCTCTAAGGTAGGGGTACAACTAGAAAGAAGAACTTTATCCCTGTGGCATCAGGACTGACAGGAGGGAACCCAGGTCTATGTGAACCCCTTTGGTGATTGATTCCCTGAACTGTGGGATCCATATTCACTACCACAATTTGTTCAATCATTCCCCCAATTGATGGGCATCTACTTTATTTCTTTTATTTTTTTCTTTTTTGGGGGGGGAGGCTTCCATAAAAAAAGACTTGTTGTAAGCATTTTAATATACAAGGTATCCCCAAAACAGTGCATTTTAAAGCTTTACAAATTTTATAGATTTTAAGTATTTTGATATACAGTGTCCTCAAAGCCTTACTACAGAAAGACTTTAAAACTATGGTAAGACTTTGGAAACATGGAATGACATGGAAACTTTCTGTCTGGCTTAAGGCCAGTAAATGTTAACCTCAGGGTGTGTGTCCTGAGGCTGCTTGTCAGAGGAAGGAACACTATCAGATTATTTTCCAACTCTGTGATTCCATGATTCCAAATATCCAGAGTGTTGCCAAATCTCTTTTGTTATGTATCTAGAAATGAGACCAGTGTGCCCGCCTGTCTTAGTTCCAGACTATTTGATTGTAGGAGTGGTTTCATTTCTGTGGGCTTTTCTGAGCTGGTTATAAGGCACGTGTAGAGAAACGTAGTAACATTTGTAAGAACGCTACTTGTATCAGCTGATTGCTTAAAAGGAAATGGCAATATGGTATGGGGGATTTGTAATCAGAAGACCTTGATTCAAAACCCATCTCTGCTGTTTGCTACCTGCACAACCCTGTCATTTCACTTCTGTGGGCCTCAGTTTGCCTATTTGTGAATGGAAAAGATTGGGTTAGACGATTTTGAAGCTTTCTTCCAGTTTTAAACCCCATGGTCTTGGTTCTTGCGGTCTGGGTTAAAAGCCACAGGCACAGCAGCCTTCTCCACAAGGGAAACAGACATTTGTCTACGTCATGTGTTTAGGGGCTCCTGTTACGCCTCCCTTTTAAAGGATCTAGTATCTATTAGTGTCTACGTTTCCACATTAGAAATTAGTTCCTTGGGGTCCACATTACTCTCTTCCTGTAGGCTCTTTTCTTTAAATGCTAATCCCTTTGAGGGAACTACCTGACATCAGTTTATTTTCCTTTGTGATAGTGAGACAGGTGACTACTTTACTACTAGTAAAGATACCATACTACTACTGTATGCCCAACAGATTAAAAGAAGTATTGAAAGAAGAGGAAGGAAACATACAAAAGGGTGAAATGAAGGGCCACCGAAGCCAAACTTCCCTGACATCACAATATTTCCCTTGGCTGACCCTGCATAGAAAACAATCTTCGGTTAAGCTTGACAGTACCACATGCTTTGTGTTGTTTTCCATTCTCCCTCCTTGGTTATCTTCCCAGGGATTTGGATGATAGGACATTTCCAAAGATGTGAAGGGGAGTGTCTCATAAAATGTTTGCCAAAAAATGACTTCATGACCTTTTCATCCCTAGCAGATCTGCATTTTGAAGAAGGCAGACAGCAGAAACTCAATAGTCATCTCTAAAGGACTCCAGTCAGCATCTTATATTCTCATCCTGTTCAGATTGGCTGGTGGAGAGAGAGGGTAATGCAATGACACGGGTCGGACAGTGCTGGGCCCTGGATGTCACTTGAAGCCACAACCTGATCTTTACCTTGAGAACTGATAATGTTATCAACATTATTAAACTCCTTCCGATGACAATCTTTGAGGATGCAAACAAAGGACCTCCAAATCCATCTAGACCAACCTATATCTGAACAAGAATGCCCTTTATCATAGAACCAAGGTGTCATCAAGCTTTGTCTGAAGATCTCCAGTGAGCCGGAGCCCACTGTGTTACCTTATAAAGGAACCAGTTCCACTTTAGGGTATTTCTAGAACACAAAACACAATGTCAGAACTTAGAGCTAGAAGGGGCCTTGGAGGTCATATAGTCCAACCTTTTCATTTTACAAATGAGTAAACCGAGGCTCAGGGAGAAGTGCCTTACTTCCATTGAACAACCCACCAAGCCTGTAGATAACCTTGATTCAGTAACTTAGGTTGAGTGACACTCCCTATCCTGGCTGATATCATTATAGATTTTATATTGTCTTGAGAATTCACCTCATCAGTGAACAGAAGTCTTATTTATAATAATGATGAGATTGATAAATAGATAGATGGATAGATAGATAATGAGAGAGATAAATAGACAGATAATCAGATAGAAAGCTAGAAAATCAGATAATTAAACAATCAGTTAAATATATAGTCATCTAGATAGACAGAAAGATAATCAGATATATAGACAGATGGATGGAGAGCTATGTAGATCATTTATTAAGTGCTTACCATGTGCCAGGCACTGTTCTAAGCTGTAGGAATATAAATGCAAGTAAGATCCTCTGCCCTCAAGGAGCTTACCCTCTAATGATACAAGTCAATACCTAAAGAGGAGCTGGAAAGGGGGTGCTGCATGTGCAATGGCATGACTGGAGATGTCTGGGAAGACCAAAACTGTCCTATGAAAGCTGAGGGTGCTTTCATGGGATGAGTCCATTTTTCCCGGGGAAAGGGAGTTGAGATGAGTAAAGATGATATGACTGGAGATGCCTAGGAAGCACTGTGGAGTCTGGTACTTTCCTCCTTTAACAAGTGATGACACATGAAATGGCAATGACTTGAGAAGGTAACAGCTAATACTTGGCAAATCTTGGGTTTGAACCCAGGGCTCCTAGAATCCCAGAGGTGGAAAGGGCCTCAGACATGTACCTGAGACTCCTCTCTAAAATGTCTCTAATAAATAGTCATTCAACTTTCACTTGAAGATCTTTAGTAACAAAGAACTCATTACCTCAAGAAGCAACTAACTCAAATGTGGATGACTTGAATTCTTTTTTTTCTTTAAAGCAATCGGGGTTAAGTAACTTGCTCAAAGTTACAGGCCAGTTATTTCTGGGTGTGGTGCTGAGTATCTGAGCCCATATTTGATCCAGGTCATCCCGACACTCGAGCCGGTGCTCTTACTCGCTGAGCCACCTGGCCGCCCCTAAGCAATTGGGGTTAAGTAACTTGCTCAAGGTTACACGGCCAGGTGTTTCTGGGTGGGTGCTAAGTGTCTGAGCCCGGGAATCAATCTCCAGGTCTTCTCAACACTGGAGCCAGTGCTCTTACTCGCTGTGCTACCTGGCCACCCCTGGATGACTTGAATTCTTAAAAAATTCTTAATTCAAGCTAGATCTGTCCCGTCTGAAACCTCCATACTCCATTGATCCTGATACTACCTTCTTGAGCCAAGCAGAATTAAGTCTAATCTCTCTTCTATGTGACAATTCTTCAAATACTTTAATAGCTTCCAACCCACCAAGACCACAAGATCTTTATCAGATGAATTGCTATGTAACCACCTTCTATTTATTCCCTGCCCCATCCCCACTTGGTACTTGTAAGGACGATTTTTTTAACCCAAATATAAGACTTCGCTTATATTTATAATGAATTTCTTCTCATTAGATTTGGATTAACATACTAACTTGCTGAGATCTTCTTGGTTGTTGGCTTTGCCATCTAACATGTTAACAATCCCTCCCAGCTATGTGTCATCTACAAATCTGATAAGCATGCCCATCTAGGTCTTTATCCAATTTATCAATAAAATTATTATGCCAAGTATAAATCAGGGCAGTCTCCTAGAAGCATCACTCTGAGATAACATTTCATAAATCATAGGATCATAGATATAGAGTTGAAAGGTACGTAAGAGGCTATCTAGTACCATTTCCTTCTTTTACAGATGCAAAAACTGGCATGCTAAGAAGCTAAGCAACTGATCCAATGTCCCATAGGTATGAAATGTTACAGACAGGATTCAAACCCACATCCTCTGACTTAGGATCCAGTCCATCTAATTGTGATGCCACTGTCTTACCCAGGCAGCTAGGTGGTACAATGGATAGAGTGCCAGGCCTGGAGTCAGGAGGACCTGAGTTCAAATCCAGCTTCAGACACTAGCTGTGTGTCCCTGGGAAAGTCACTCAACCCTGTTTTCTTCAGTTTCCTCATCTGTAAAATAAGTTGGAGAAGGAAACGGCGAAGTATCTCTGTCAAGAAAACCCCAGATGGGGTCATGAAGAGCTGGATATGACTGAAATGATTGATCAACACCATCACTCAATTCACCAACATTATCACTCAATAAATCTCCATCTTATCAACAAGAATAGCAAGAAAGAACTAATATCTAGGTAACATCTAGGTAAACAACATGCACAGCATTCTCCTGAACTACCAGGCTAGTTCCCCTGTCAAAAGAGGAAATGAGGTTAGTCTGGCATGACCCATTCTTGGTGAAGTCATGTTGGCTATTTGTGACCACTGCTCCCTTTCTTAGACATTCACTAACCCGTCCTTTAATAATATGTTCTAGGATTTCACTAGGCACTGGAGTTAATCTCACTGGCCTACAGTTTGCATTCCCTACTCTCGTCCTTGTTTTTTGTCGTTTTCTTCTAAAACATTGGAACAACATTTGTCCTTCTCCAGTCCTGCCACTCCTCTCATCTTATCCACAATTACTGGAAGCCCTATCACTGCCAGTGACTCAGCAGTCATATTGGCCAAAACCTTCAGAACCATGGGATGTCATTTATCTGCTCCTGATGACTTGAGCTCATCAAAGGCAGCTCAAACTTTCTCTCATAATTTCCTTATTTATCTTGGGCTCCTGCTCCTACTTAGTCATTTTGCTCTGTTCTTTTCAGAGAAAGTAAGCAAGATAAATTGAGACGAAAATTGAAGACTTTGGAATTAAAGGAGCTGGGTTCAAATCTCAGCTCAGCTACTTACTACCTGTATGGCCATGTTACATAACCTCTTTTGGCCTTACTGTCCTCATCTGTAAAGTTAGGAAGATGGATGAGATGGTCTGTAAGGTCCCTTCCAGCTGTAAATCTATGATCTGATGAATTACAGTGGTTCTGACTTCTCTCCAATTTCCTTCATCATAGTCCCATAGCCAGTTGTCTTGACCTTTGTCTTGCCACTGGACTTTAGTGACTCTGGAGGAGATAGTGAGGCTGATGGCTTTGTGTAGCTCTGCCTCACTTAAATTCAGTTCACAAGAGAGTCAAGACGTCGCCCTCTCAATGTCATTGGCCCTCTTCGAGAATGAAGGACAAATAACACCATTATAGTTCCATCCACTCTAAACAGCAATCCAAATCCAGTCAGATTGCCCCTTTTTTTCCCCAACTAGAGCAAAAAAAATCTCTTTTTTTTTTAGTTTTTCACAGCTGCCTCAGTCCATCCTGGTCTTCAATCTGGTGTCAGTTTTTCTCATCAACCTTCAGCTAGCTTATTCCTCTATTCCTATAGCATTGTCACACCTTTCTATTCATTCCCCATTAGCTTCATTGGGCAGTGTTCTATAGTAGCTAAAAAAGAGTTGACTCTGAAGTCAGGAGGACCTTGGTTTGTTTAACTCTGGGTGAATCACAGCCTCTCAGTGCTCTGAGACTACAAGTTGTGTAGAGAACGTGCCAATCTGCCTTGGTAGAAGTAGCTTCCTAATTTGGAAGTTCCCAATTAAATCCTGGGTCTAGTGCCAATCTCTATTTACTATTACCCTTTTTTCCTCAATTGTATATGTCTTTTAAGTTGGTTAATGAATTCCTTGTGCATCCATGCTCTCTTTGGAAAAGTCTCCTTTCCCTCCTCCTTGGAGTGTTTCTGTTTGTTTCACTTCTGGAGTGCTTCCAGTCTATAGAATTGAAGTCATTAAGTTTTAAGCCATGGGATCCTTTCTCTTTGTTCCTCATCTGCCCCAAACTAGAGCTCTTTCTTATTTTACCACACTGTTGATACACAGTGATAGAAACATGTTCTGTAAGCAACAGTGGTGGAGAGATTCTGTCAGCTCTTCCCGTCTTGGTTTCTGAGTAGGATTAGGGAAGGAGGGCAGCATGGTGACACAGATCCTCCTTCCCCCTCACCCCACACTCAGCTACTGCCTACTCTTTCCACATTCCCAAACTCTCAGCCAGGAACAAGGAAAGATACTCGTGAATGCAAAGGTCAGAGAGGGTGGGACAACATTAGGGAGCATAGAGTGTGCAAAGATGAACATGGAAACAAACCTGGGGAAACAGATTGAAGGCAGTTTGTGAGAGGCTTTTGGAAGCCAAAGCTAAGGAGTTTCTACTTTATTTGGTCAGTGATGTAGAAGCTTTGAGAGTTCTAAGTAGGGGAATGGCAACTCTCATTTCTCTCTATCTGAAGTATTCCTCTGTTCCTAAAGCACATGCTCTTCAGAGATGTGCATCAAAATTACTTTGGTAGTTGTATGAAGGGTAGATTGGGGAATGGAGAAGGGGAAACTGTGGACAGAGAAAAAGTCACTCTCCTCATGGTGAAAGCAGTCAGAATGAAAAAGAGACATATGTAAAAGATATTTTGGAGGTGAAAATTTCAAGACTTGGAGGCGGCTGGGTGGCACAGTAAATAGAGGACCAGTGGGGCGGTTAAGTGGCGCAGTGAGTAAGAGTGCCGGCCCTGGAGTTGGGAGACCCAGGATTGGTTCCGGCCTCAGATACTTAATACCCACACAAAAAAACTGGCTGTGTAACCTTGAGCAAGTTACTTAACCCCAATTGCTTTAAAAAAAAATAGAGCACCGGCCCTGGAGTCAGGAGGACCTCAGTTCAAATCCAGCCTCAAACACTTAACACTTACTAGCCATGTGACCTTGGGCAAGTCACTTAACCCCAAATGCCCTGCCTTCCCCCCTCCAAAAAGCAAAAAAAAATTGCAATGCTTGCAGACTGATTGAATGTGTAGGGTGAGAGTGAGGGATGTGTCAGAGTTGATGATGAGAAAGAAGTGTTGAATGTGAGTTTTCCTGTTGAAGGAATGGTTAGAACTAACTTGAATCCAGGTCTTATTGAATTAGAATAGCCCTCTATCCAATATACCATTCTATCTCTCTGGTGGCATTTATTTACCACTCTCAGGTTTTCAAGACACTTTATATGTTATTACTCATGAGCTTCTTAAGACATAGTTACTATTACTAGTACAGCACTTCATGGTTTGCAGAGTTAATTGCATATGTTATCTGATTTGTTATCCTCATAACAACCCTATGAGGTATTATGTTCTCCATTATTATCCCCATTTTGTTCATCTATTGTCAGTCTTGTCTCACACTTTATGACCCCATTTGAGGTTTTCTTGGTGAAGATACTATAGTGGTTTGCCATTTCTTTCTCCAGCTTATTTTACAGATGAGGAAACTGAGGCCAACAAGATTGAGTGATTTGACCAGGGTCACACAACTAGTAAGTGTCTTAGGCTGGATTTGAACTCAGGTCCTCCTGACTCCAGGCCTGGTACTCTATTCCCTGTATCACCTAGATGCCCAAGAGTCTATTTAACCTATCTGTTGTTGTTTGGTCATGACCAATTTTTCATGACCCCAGTTGGGTTTTCTTAGTAAAGAGACTGGAGTAGTTTTGCCACTTCCTTCTCCAGCCCATTTTATAGATGAGGAAACTGAGGTAGACAGAGCTTACAGGATCACATGGCTAGTAAGTGTCTAAATCTGGATATTAACTCAGGAAGATGAGTCTTTCTGACTCCAAGATCAGCACTCCATCCATTGTTCCTATCTGCCTATTCTATTATCCTCTCGATTTTCTATTATTATCGCAATCTTAGAGGTGAGAATAATGGTTCTCAAAAAGTAGATGAACTTATCTAGGATTAAATGGGTAGGAAGTATCAAAGACAGGATTTGAACTCGTATCGTCCTTGATCCCAAGTCTAGGACTCTATCCACTACAACATACAGCTTCCTCTTTCAGGAGGCTATGTTTATAGTGTTGCTTCTTTATAGAAGCTCTCTCCCTGATGCCTCTCAGCAGAGAGCCTCAGGTGGTGTTTTCCATTGCTACCACCAGTTACTGACTTCCACAGCTCTCCTTTCCATTGTCTGTCTGCTGTCTGCCCCATTGACTACCTTCTGGAGAGCAGCTGTTCTCAGCCTCTAGCAGCTGGTTTCTACTCCATTTTCTACAGACCAGCACCCTAACTGACCAGGATGGGGAAACTGATGCTTCTGGAGCCCCAAAACATGCCTCTATTGTTCTGAAATCTTCTTAGGCACACTGTTCCCCATATCTCCAGGACTCAAATGTGAGACTTTTATATCAGAGAAATAATATCTTCTTCCTACCCCATTAGGTTCACGATACATCCTTTGTACAGCAGCTAGCTGGTGCTGTGGATAGACTGCTGGCCTTGGAGTCAGCAGGACCTGAGTTCAAATATGGCCTCAGACCCTTCCTAGCTGTGTGACTCTAAACAAGTCCTTTAACCCTATTTGCTTTAGTTTTCTCATCTGTAAAATTAACCGGAGAAGGAAATGGACAACTACTCCTATACCTTTGCCAAGAAAACCTCAAATAGGATCACAGAGATCAAGACTGTCACAGAGAGTAGGACAGGACTGAAACAACTCAACAACAACAATATACTTTGTCCTCATTACCCAGGCGGCGTATTTTTTGTTTACATCATTCTTGTTGAGTCTGGAGGCCTGGAGAGAACACTTTCACTATTGATCCATTATCCTTTTATCTTTTACCTCTGTACAGGGCTCCAGAACCAGATTATTCTCATTCCCTAGGACTACTTCCTAAAACATCCAGCAAAGGGATGCTGGGATAGAGCTGGCTTCCCCCACAAATGAAAGGCGGGGAGAGAGACATTTGCAGTCCCTGCTACATATTAGTTTATAAATTCTCTCTCCTCCTCCTCTTCCTCATCTTCCTCCTCCTCTTCCTTGTCTTCCTTCCCCTCTTCCTCATCTTCCTCTTACTCCTCCTCCCCCTCCCCCTCTCCTCCTCCTTTTCTTTCTCCTCCTCCTTCTTTTCTCTTTCTCTTTCTGTCTGTCTGTCTGTCTCTCTCTTCTTCAGTTGGTATGATCTTCAAAAACAGAGGCTTTCTTCTATTTCCTCTTCCTTCCCAAGCACCCAATAAGGGTGGGCACACAGCAGGCACATAGTAAAGACCTACTGACAGATTGCCATATCAAAGCGTTCTTAACCTGGGATCTGTCAACTTAAAATTTTTATAACTATTTTAACATAATTGAATTCTTTTACAATCTTGTGTGCTTTATTTTATGCTTTTAAAAGACATTATTGTGAAAAGGGATAAATAGAAAATAGACTTGATCAGATTGCCAAAGGGGTCCAGGAGATTAAAAAAAAAAGAAAAAGGTTAAGAATTCCTATTATATAGAAACAAAAGTAGGGCATGATTAGGTGCTCCTCACAGAATCTCAGATGTCTAAGGAACCTTATAGATCATTTTGCCCAACCCCCTCTTTTTTGTAGATGAGGAAGCTGAGGCTTGAGGAGAGGAAATGTGACCTCCTCAAGGTAACACAGACTGACACTCAGGTCCCCTAACTTTAGGTCCACTGCCTTTTCTCTCTACATCTTGCTGTTGTGACTTTATCCTCAGGTCACCAGGGAGGAAGTTGGGGGGAGGGGAGGGTGAGGACCAATGATAACTTAGTTCAGATTAAAATATAAACAAAATCTTCATTCTGCTAGACCATTCATTCTTCAAGGATGAGTTTCTAGAGAAACCACTCTGGAATTTCGGGTGTATAGGAATTTTTTTTTTTAATTTACAGTTCCTTCAAATTCTAGTTTGAGGTCTCAGAAACATTCAGGGAAATATTTCTTTATTAAAGTGACACACCTCATTTTTGGTGGTGAAAGGAAGCTGAGAAACACTTGCAAGCTGGGACAGGGTTTCTTGTTTTCCTCCAAGGGTAAGACACTTCTGTTAACCATTGTTCCCAAAGTGTGGTTTTTTGAAGGCTTATTCTTTTTCAAATTCCACGGGCAGCCCAGACTGATTCGTCAGTCTAGGAATTTGAGGGACCAGGGGGAAAAATAACATTTAATAGGAAAGCTGAGATCAAAGCAAACTGACTTTAAAATAGAAACGATTCAGGTCTTGTTCTTTTGGAAACACACCTCGTTAATGGAGCCCAAGCAGTTTAAGGCCGACTCTCGGCAAGATGTGATCTAGTGGGTCCCATCCTACCAGAAAGGGATGCTTTTCTTCTGGGCCTCAGAAGGCCCCTGTCTCTCTCTGGGGCAGGCTGCTGTTCTTAGTATCAGCCTTCAGAGAAACTGGGGCACTGGTGATTTCTCTCCCCTTTTAGTGCCTTAAAAAACTTTTTTAATATTTTATTTTTCCCCAATTACATGTTGAAACAATTTTCAACATTTTTTTAAAAAAGGACTTTAGTTCCTTTTTTTTTAATGTCAGACTGTCCCCAGGATGTCCCCAGTGCCCATTCTGCAGCACCCTAGGGCACCCTGTTCTCCCCAGGCAGGGTCTAAGGGTGTAGACTTGTTACTCTTCTTACATGAGGGCTTATTAACCTGGAGCCTGTCAACTAAAAAAAAAAGATAATAACTATACTTTAATATAATCGATTTCCTTTTAAATTCCATGAATTTTTTATGTATTTAAAATATTATTCTAAGGAGAGATCTACAGGTTCCACCAGACTGTCAAAGGAGTCCAAACAAAGGTTAAGAAACTCTGTCCTTTCAGGGCCCTAACTTTTGTAGCTACTATTCAGAGAAACGAGGCTGTCTAGAGCAGTGGTTTTCAAACTGTTGGTGTCAGAACACTTTTACACCCTTAAAAATTATTGAAGCCTCCCCATTACCTCCAGTACTACCCCAGCTTTTGTTTATGTTATTAGGAGTTTAAAAACTATTATCAAAATAGTTATGAAGTTGCAGATGACCTGAAAGAGTCTCAGAAACCCTAGGGAGTCCCCAGATAGCACTTTGAGAATTGTTGGTCTATTCGAAAGAGAACTGGTCTTATTTCTAGAAGAGCTGCGTTCAAGTTCTATCTCTCTTGACTATGTGGCTTTGGATAAGTCATTTAACTTTCAGTGCTCTGGGTAACTCTTTTTTTTTTGGAGGGAGGAAGCCAGGGCAATTGGGGGTAAGTGACTTGCCCAAGGTCACACAGCTAGTAAATGTTACATGTCTGATGCCGGATTTGCACTCAGGTGCTCCTGACTCCAGGGCCGGAGCTCTATTCACTGTGTCACCTAGCCACCCCTCCTGTTATTCTTTAAGTTAAAAAAAAAGTGCCAATTTGTATTGAAAGAGGAAGTTTCCCCTCACATGGGAATTTACTATTCCAATGAAGTCGCTTGGTATGATTATGAATGAAATCAAATGTTTTGTCCTTATTCAACGAATATCTTAAAATATGTTAAATCTAAAGAGTGAATTGTTTTGTTGTTCAATCTTTTTGAGCTGTGTCTGACTCTGACCCCATCGGAGGTTTTCTTGGCAAAGATACTGGAGTTCCTTTTATTTAAATTCTCCAGCTTATTTTACAGATGAGGAAACTGAAAGAAACGGGGTTAAATGACTTGCCCAGGGTCACACAGCTGGTAAGTATCTGAGGCCAGATTTTGAACTCAGGAAGATGAGTCTTCCTGACTCCAGATCTGGTACCTAGATATCCTGATTTAATAAATATTTATTAAATGCCTATTGTGTGCAAGCCACTGTACTGGACATTGGGGAATAGAAAGACAAAAAAAAAAGGAAGTTCTTACCTCAGTTTCCTTATCTGTACAACGGGGGTAATAATGGTACCTATCTCCTAGGGTTGTTGTAAGGATCAAAGGAAATACTTGTAAAATGATTTGCAAATTTTAAAGCACTATATAAATGCTAGATTTTGCTGTTATTGTTGGTATTATTACCCTCCTAGAGCTGAAATTCTCCTGAGGGAAAAAGCTACAGACACAGACATAAATAAATACCAGACAACTTAGAGATGGAGAGAGCCCTAGTATCTGGGTTGTTGTAGGTAGGCTTCACAGAGGAAGTGACAACTAAAATGAGGAGAATCCATAGAATCCAGGGATTCAGAAAATCTAAGGCAGGGAAGGAATATATTTCAGGCATAGGGGATAGATAGCCTCTGCAAAGGGAATGGGATATGGACTGTAGGCTTCTGGGAGAAGTTAGTAAGTGATTTTGGCTAGAATATAAAGTATGTGAGAGAAAGTTACATGAGATGAGTCCAAAAAGGCAGGCTGGAGACAGACTGTGAAGGCTTTAAATACGAAGTGGAAGAGTTGGCATTTTATCCTAGAGACTAGAAGGTGCTGCTGGACATTTGGGGGCAGGGGAGTGGCATGGTTAGAACTTAAGAAAAATATTCTGGAGGATGAATGGGAGAGGGAAGAGACTGAAGGTGGTAAGGAAGGTGAATTAGCAGGTTGCTTTAGGAGTCCATAGGAGAGAAAGCCTTGAACCGAGGAGATGGATTTGAGAAATGTGGAGGTGAAATTTGTGAAACTTGGCTAGTGCCAAACAAGGGAGATGGGGACCAGAGGAATACAGCTAGGGCTGTCCCTTGGAGACAAGATTTGGGGGCCCCACCACACCTGGCCAGGTTGTTTAAAGCGGTTTTGAATGGACCCTTTTCTGGTGCTGGTGTCCCATTCATTATCAGATCAAGCTTTCAAGTGCAAGCAAATGTGCTGGAGTGGATTGTTAGTTGCTACAAAACAGTGCTTGATTTGTCATTTTGTTGCATGTCTAGTCTTAAGAAAGTGTTAGGGGTATAGTGGATAGAGTGTTAGGTCTGGAGTCAGGAAGACTTGAGTTCAAATCTGTCATCAGATTTGATGTGTAATCCTGGGGAAGTCATTTAACCCTGTTTGCCTCAGTTTCCTCATCTGTAAAATGAGCTGGAAAAGAAAATGGCCAAAGCACTCTAATATCATTGCTGAGAAAATCCCAAATGGGGTCACAGAGAATCAAACATAACTGAAAACAACTGAACAACAGCACAAGAAAGTGTTAATAATGCAGATTAAACTTAAAAGTGTGCAGACATAGGAGCAGCTAGATGGTATAGTGGATAGAGCACTGGCTTTGGAATCAGGAGGACCTGAGTTCAAACCTGGTGTCAGACACTTACTAGCTGTGTGATCCTGGGCAAGTCATTTAATCCCAATTGTCTCCCTCTGCAAAAATAGTGTGCACACATTATTTTTTTCTTCTATAGAGCTGGTTGTTAAACATTTACCAGTATGCCCTGCTTGCAAAGTTCACAGTACAATGTGTAGGAGTGCAGGGAAGGCTTCCTGTTCAATTAAGGTTCTGAGAAGCTTTTAGTGGCTTGACTTTAAATGGTCTGGGTTTTCTCTCATGTCTCCTTTGGTGGCATTGGCTGCTGCACCTCCAGGAAAGGCAATTAGGAGTTTATGGGGCATGTCTGTGTTCTCCCTGGTATGTCCCACCATCAGACCTTATTTTATTTTATGCATTTCAAAGCATTATTCTGAGAAGGGGTCCCTGACACAAAACCTTTGCTCTAGGCTAAAAGCAAACTAATTGTGCTGACCAGGTGTGACTGATTAAACATGGGGGTTTTAGGAGATCTCCACCCCCTCCAGTCTAAAGAAGTGAGGGGAGAGCACCAAGGGATAGTAACCAATTGAAGGTTATGCTCTAATTAATCACTAAAAAAAAATGTACCCTTTACTATTTGTCCAAGGAAACAATTTCTGTCCTAGGAGTCAAATCTGAGGGGCTAACTCAGAGTCAGCACCTATCCTCACAATCATGGCAAAATAGGAGGCCATAAAGATTTATTTTTCATACCTTCTCATTTCTGGTATCCTACTGAGCTGGTGGCTCCTGAAATGTGAGGTGGTGGATAAGGAGCTGGACTTGAAGTCAGTGAGAACTGTGTTCAAATCCAGCCTCTGACACATTCTGGCTGTGTGACTCTAATTAACTTAACCTCTCAGTGGCCCAGAAAATTGTCTAAGACTATAAATTGCAAGAAATGCTCAGTGTATGCTGGTAAAGGAAGTTTCCCACCAAGAGCTCCTTGTACTAGTGAAACTGCAATTCTAGTTTTTAAAAAATGGAAATTAATAAAATTTGCAAATATTTATATTTTTACATATAGTATATATCTATCTAGCTACTTTACAGTTGTGAAATAATCACTTTCCTCACAGTTTCGAGGAAAGCACTTTACAAATCTTCAAGCACATAAAATGCTTTGCAAACTTACCATTGTATGTTCTTAGTAATTATGTAGACATGAGTTACTGTTTTTGTTGTTATTATTCCCTAATCATTGTGTAAGGGTTATTGAAGGAGAAATAGCACCTCTGCGAGTTTGCTAAGCCCTTTTCATGGCTGCTCATCTACCTTTGGTGTCCACCTGATTCACCCAACTCTCACCCATGGCTCTAAGAATGGAGATATGTTGGAAGTCTTTCCACTGAGATCATGGGTAGGGCAAGGATGCCCATTATCTTTTACCATTACTTTAGTATAGTGCTAGAAATGCTAACTATAGTAATAAGGCAATAAAAAATAGAAAGAATAAGCATAGATGGAGAGGAAGCAAAACCACTGCTTTTTGGGAGATGATATGATGATTTATCTAGAACCCTAAAAGATCAACTAAAATTAGTTGAAGTAATTAATAAATTCAGCAAAGCTTCATAATATAAAATTAATCTATGTAAATATTTTTCTGTATATCTCTGCATGTTATCAACAAAACCCAGGAAGAAGAAATAGCAAGAAATTCAAAGTAACTATAGAATGTATCAAATACTGGGAGTATATCTACCAAGACACACATGGGAACTATATAAACACTACTACAAAACAATCTTTATAGAAGACATAACTAAATAGTTGGAGAAATATTGATTGCTCCTAGGTATGTGACTATGACAAAAATGACAATACCACCTAAATTAACTTACTTCCTCAATGCCATGCCATTCAAACTACAAAGGATTATTTTATAGAGCTAGAAAAACATAATAAAATTAATCTTGAGGAATAAAAGGTTAAGATTTTCAAGGGAAATAAATATTTAATGAAAAGAAGGAGCAGTGCCAGATTTCAAACGATATTTCAAAGCAGTAACCACCAAAATAATTTGGTTCTGGTTAAAAAAAAATAGAGAGAGCAATTTAGTTACACAAAGTACCGAAGCAAGTGAACTTTGTAGCCTAGTATTTGATAGACCCAAAGACCTCTTCTGGAGTAAAAACTCACCATTCAATAAAAACTGCTGGGGAAATGAGAAAGTAATCTGACAGAAATAAAGTATAAGTTAGGGATTCTTACTCTTTTTTATTCATGGGCTATTTTTGGCAGTCTGGGGACGACTATGGACCCTTTCTCAGAAGAATGTTTTTCAATGCATAAAATAGAACACAAAAAATACAAAGGAAAACAATTATACTGAAATTAATTTGTGATCCAACCCCCCCCCCCAACCATGTTCATTGATCCTCTGAAATCCAGCCATGGACCATTAAGAAATCCCAATGACCCCAGCTTAAGAACTCCAAGTACAGATCAACATCTCACACCACATACTAAAATAAGATCCAGATGCTTGATATATCCATTAGACATAGACTTAAAGGATTAGACATAAAGAATAGCATAATAACCAAACAGAAGAACAAGGAAGACATTACCTTTCTCAATGATGGAAAAGGGAAGAGTTCAGAACTAAAATAGGAGTAGATAGATGGGCAGATAGAAAGGATGCATTAAGTGTTTGTTATGTGTAAGGCATTATGCTAAGATCTGGGGATACAAACCCAAAAACAAGAGGTCTCTACCCTCAAGAGATAGGAGAAGACAAAATGGGAGCTGAAAGGGGTAAGGAGAGCAAGGCTACTATTGAGAAGGTAGAACAGTCCAGAGAATGAGTTGAATTTGGAGTGAAGTTAGTGTGGTTGGGACTCCTCATGAAATGGTGATCCTGATCAGGGATTCACCAATCAGGAGCAGACCCCAGAGTGGAATCATCCCAAGGTGGGGAAGGCTCTTGGAGAGGAGGTGGAGCAATCTGTAGAGCTTAAATTGAGCTGAGGTAAAATAAAATGGATGATTTTGATTGTCCATAAAATTATAAAGTTTTTTACACAAACAAGCCCGATGCAATTAAAAGGGAAAGGGAAACAATCAAATGGGAAAAAATCTTTGCAGTAAGTTTCTCTGATAAAGGTCTCATATTCAAGATACACAGGTTATTCCAAAAGCCTTAGTGTGGTTTTCAGCTTTAATAGCTTAATCGACTTTAATAGTTTAAAACTATGCTAAGATTTTTGGGATAACCTATATAACAGAATGACTTAAAATTTAAAGAACAAGAACCATTTTCCAATACATTTATAAATGGCCAAAGAATATGAGCAGGCAAATTTTAAAGGAAGAACTCCAAGTCATCAACAATGATATGAAAAAGTACTCCAAATCTCAGCCAGCAGATTGGCTAAGTTGATCAAAAAAGGAGACAGTTGTTGGAAGGGCTGCCAGAAACCAGGCACACTAATGCTTTGTTGGTGGAACTGTCAGTCATTCTGGAAAACAATCTACAACTATTTCCCCAGAATGATTAAATTGTGCATACTCTTTGATTTAGTAATACTACCACTATGGTTATACCGTAAGGAGATTAAAAAAAGAAGAAAAGGACCGATATGTACAAAAATATTTATAGCAGCTCCTTTCATAGTAAGCAAAAAACTAGAAATGAAGAGATAGCTTATCTAATAACTTAAAATATGAAATATTAATATTACATTAGGAATATTGTTGTGCTATGAGAAATAGTGAAACAGTCAGTTTTCAGAGAAACCTGGGATGAGTTGTATGAACTGAGACTGAATGAAATGAGCAGAACTAAGAGAATAATTTATGTAACAACAACATTGTAAAGAAAAACAACTTGGAAATATTGAGGGTATGATTCCAAAAGATCAGTGATTAAGTAAAGCTGTCTACATTTTGATAGACAGATGATGGGTTCTAGATGTAGAATATAATGTATATTTTCAGATACAGTCAATGAGGGGATTTGTTTTATTTGACGATATGATCTATTTGTTACATACACTTTGTTTTTCTTTTTCCAAATAGCAGGTGGAAAGTTGAGGGGAAGTGGGAGAGGGTAGCCAAAAAAGAAATGAAATGAGAGACACTGAGCAATCTATTTTTTTAAACAACGAAGAAAAGAAAACAGAAGGAAAGTCTGGACAAGCAGGAAAGCTTTTAAAGCTACAAGTAGAATTTGTTATATATTTTAGTAGAAAACCAGGCTTCACATAATAGAGATTTCCAGTTTTATGTACAATCCTATCTGTCTGTTCTGCTATTTATATATAAATATGGAAAATATACATTTGTATTTGTTTAGAAATAATGGCATATTTATAGTACTTTAAGATCTTCAAAACTAGTCATAGATATTCTTACTTTATCACTACTATTATTAGTATAAATTACTACTATTATCTCAATATTTCAGATGAAGAAACTGAGGCAAACAAAGATTAAATGACTTTCCCAGGGGCACACAGTTCGTAAGTGTTTGAAGCAGGTTTTAAACTCAAGTCTTTCTGCCTCTGAGCCCAGTGGTACTACTGAGCCAGCTTACTGTCTTAGTTAAGTTCCAAATAAAAATGTTAAAAAGTAAATCTATGTTCTATGATTCTTTTGTCCTCTTCCCCTTCTTCTTTACTCTTCCTTCTCCTTCTGTTCCACATTCCTTCTTTCCCTGCTAATCAAAAGCCAAATATGACAACTTCCGTTTCTCATCCTGGTTACAGAAGGGAGAAGATGGGGAGTATTACGTGTTGATGAGGAAATAAGCATTGGCCTTTTGATAGAATTCGAAGAAAGAAAGAAAGGTGTAATATTAGGGTTTCATGTTCAGGCACACACAGAGTAGACCTGTGGTCTGAGGGAGTTTCTCTGGGACCCTCTTATTCTTCTGGGTAGAAGATTGGCAGTTAGGTAACCCAGTGCATAGAGTCCTGAACTGGAAATCTGAAGATCTGAGTTCAAAGCTTGCTTCAGAAACCTACTAGCTCTGTGATCCTGGGCAAGTCACAACTTCTTTCAAACTCAGTTTCCTCAGCTGTAAAAACAAAAAGGGGGCTAATGATAGCATTTATCTCCTGGGGTTGCTGTAAGGATCAAAAGAGATAATATTTGTAAAGCACTTTACAATCCTTAAAGTGCTACATGAATGCTATTATTGTTACTAACGCCATTAATCTGCCTTACTTATAAGGTCAGCCCTGTTGCCCTTCCCCGGTGCCCTGGGAGTGATGTTACTAGATTCATCCTGGTTTTCTGGGGATATTACTGATCTATCCAAGGAGGCCAAGGAGCATATCTACCAGAAAGTTCTAGGCTAGGTTCTATGTCCACAGGCATAGCATCCTAAAATGACCTAGAATGCACAGCCATAATAGCCTGGGATCCTCAGCTGCTGTTCCCAGTGCTCTGACCCTTGAGAGGTGATTTGGAGGCCTCTCTGATCCATGAAAGAGACTGACAGGTGTATGCAGAATGGGAGGAAAGGCGAGGGGGAAGCAGAAGAGGCTGGGTTGTCAAATGGCCAATAGCCCTGAGTCCAACACTGCATAGGAATGTCTGGTCCAACATCCTCTCAGGGGAAGCTTGTCACGTTGCGGACACTGGATGTATCCTGAAGTGCCAAACACCAGCTACCCAACAGGGCTAGAAAAAAGCCAGTTGGGACTGTGGCAGCTTCTCTGGCTGAGGTACCAAAAGCTTAGGCAGGAGAGT
Organism: Petaurus breviceps papuanus; assembly: GCF_028583685.1. NCBI lineage: Eukaryota > Metazoa > Chordata > Mammalia > Diprotodontia > Petauridae > Petaurus > Petaurus breviceps. Next base: position 34,884,496 of record NW_027186296.1, on the reverse strand, counting down.
GGGGAAGGGTCCTTTTTGCCTTCCTCCTCCATCCTTCCTTTTCCTCTTCTCTTCTTTTCTCTTCTCCCTCTTCTTCATCCCCCCTTCACCTTCCCCGTCTTCCTCCCACTACATGATGTGATAGAAAGAGCATTTAACTTGGAGACAGAGGACCCGGATTTAAATCTTGGCTCCACTATTTTCTCCTTTTAATGACCTTGGGCCAGTCACTTCCTCCACACTGTATCTCAATTTCATCATCTGTAAAATGAGGGGGACTAGCTCTATGTTTTGTAATTCTCTTGCCCTATTTCTCTTCTTTTCTCCTGTTCCTAATTCTTCCCTTAACTTTCTCTTTGTTTTTTCCTTTTCCCTCTCCTCTTCCTTTTTTCCTTCTTTCTTTTCTTTCTCTCTTCTCTTTCTTCTTCTCATATTCTCTCCTCCTTTATTTTCCCATCTCCTTCTTCCACTCTTTTTTCACTCTCCATTCCTCCTTTCCTTCCTCCCTTTCTTGCTTTCCCTTCCTCTTCTCAACCTTTTCCCCTCCCATTCCTTTCCCCTTCATCCTTCCCCTCTTTTCTTATCTCCTTCTCCTCAGTAAATTTCTCTTCACATCTAAAGTCCAAATTTGCATTGATCCCTTCTATATTTCTCAACCCCTTCTCAAAAATATAATCTTTTTTTCTCTTCCACATAGTATGTGCTTTCCAACAGAGACCTTGATGCCTTAACATAAATGTGTGCCTCTGATGAGAGGAATTTCAAGCATAGGACAGACAGGTGGGGGACATACGTTCCTAATGGCTTTCAAATCACAAAGCACATGGGGCCACCTTTTCCACCTATGCATAGAGCCAACTCTGCTTCTTATATACATGAGTAGGCAGAGGGAGCAATCTGAATGTTTTACTTGGGATTGATTATAAAGGGTTATTGAAATAGTCCCTTTCTTGTTCTTGGCATGGAAATCTTGGAGATGCGAAGACAAGTAGCTGCTAATGGTGGGAACACTGCAGAGGAAGCTTTATTCCCTGACATTAGATCAACCAAGCTACTTGGGAAGTCCTCCAGGATTGAGGCAAGGGCAGGAATTCATGAAAAGGGCAGTTCTACAGGGAGTCCTACATATAATGGGGGTGCCTGGGCCCCAATCCTTGATGGGATATTTTACCTTATTTGGGATTTTGGACAAAGGACACTTTTCTGTCCTTCTGACAGAGGGTCCCTGAGCTCTCAGGGTCACTTAGTCCCTTCATTCTGGAATGTGGTTCCCCATTCAAATGGACCACTAGCTCCCTGAGAGCTTCCAACATCTCAGCAATCAGGGGCTCAAAACTCCAGAATCCCAGTCAGTATATAAAAAGTTCTCATCAAGGAGAATGACTTCATCAGAATTCTTTCCAGCCTCTCATCCCTGATGTATTTTAAAGGGCAAAATGCCATTGACCAGACCCCTTCCAAAAGACCAAAGCTGGAATAAGAAGGGGCTTTTGCTCTCCAGGAAAAATCCTTCCTCCCCTTTCACAAGTGATCTGTGGTAATCCTATCCCTTGACATACCTGAAGCCATAAATAATGGCCATTGTTAGAGGAGAAGGGGTCTGTTAGAGGAATCAAGTCAATGTTAACTGATTGCTTTCTCTGCTGTAGTCTATGGTGGGAAGGGGGAGCCTTTCTGTCATCATGTGTCTCTACAGACACCTTATTTAGGCTGCAAACAGAGCTATTATACCTAAAGGCCCATACCAGGGACAAGAAAGGAACCACCATCAGGCTAAGGGCTTCATTACAAACAGCATAAGTTCTTTGGCTTGGTACAAATTTATTCCACAAAGCCGTTTGTGAGCCTTCCCTCACCTCCCAATTTTCAGTTTGCATTCTATTCATCAGCAATGGTTCTTCATATGGCTTTACTTGTGCTCTCAAGTTTTCTTGTGTCTCACCCTCTCATTCCCTCCCCTCCCCTCCCCCATATTCACCCTGCACACTGCTGCCAGAAGAATCTTCCCCAAACACAACTTTTGTAGTACTTTCTGGCTCAAGAGCCTACAATGATGATTCCAAACCCTTCGTGGCTTGGCCACGTTTTGCTTCCATCTTCGCCACATATCACTCTTTGCCTTGTACCCTTCACTCTGCCCAGGTGGTTCTTCTCACTTTCTCCCAGACATACCATGCTCATCCTCGACTCTGCGTCTTTGTGGGATTGATGGATACAGGACAGAGGACCTCAGGAGGAGTGTACCACTGATAAGGATCAGGGACAAGAAAAGAACAAACATTTAGGCCAGTTTTGTATTGATTTCAATGCTAATTTATACTTGCTAGAACAGTTCATCCTTTTCAATTCAATAGGTAGGAGAATGAAGAGGGGCAGCTAGGTGGCTCAATGCACAGAATGCTGGACCTGGAGGCAGCATTTTCTGAGTTCAAATCTGACCTCAGATACTTGCTAGCTGTGTGACCCTGGGTAAATCACAATCCCATTTGCCTTATTTTTCTCATCTGTAGAATGAGCTGGAAAAGGAAATGGCAAATCACTCCAGTATCTTGGCCAAGAAAACCATAAAGGAGGTCACAAAGAATTGAACATGACTGAAGACAACTGAACAACAACAGAGTAGGAGAATGAAGAGGTGAACAGCAAAATAAAGCTCTGGAGTGCTAGGTGGTGCAGTGAATAGAGCACCAGCCCTGGAGTCAGGAGGATCTCAGTTCAAATCCGGCCTCAGACAGTTGACACAAAAAACTAACCGTATGACCTTGGGCAAGTCACTTAACCCCAATTGCCCTACCTTCCCCCCTCCAAAAAGCAAATACATAAATAAGTAGATGAATAAATAAATAAAGCTCTGAGGGGCCTATAGGCCCTCTTCTGAGGTGTTTGGCTGTTCCCCCCCCCCACCTCATTTAATTCCCTTGGCATTGGTCTGGGTAGCCTGGATTGCTGTACCTACAGGGAAGAGAATCGAAAAGTCATATGGCATGTGTGTCCCCCAGGGGCATCACACTTCCTGCTGATGACCCGCCCCCTTCCTTGTTCCCTAGGGTCCCCAATGCAGCACCTAATATGCCAGAACTTTTTTCCTCCCAACCTCTAGTGAACCAGGGATTATGCAGAGTCCATAAGTCAGGGATGGGGCAGAAGGTGAAAGCTGAGCAAGCAGTCAGGCACCAGGAATCATGGAGAAGTCAAGGTCAAGAGCAAAGGACTGCCACCACTTAGGCAGCCAGAGGTAGACAGGACATGCCAATGACAAGAGGACCTTGGAACTGAGGCAAGGGCCGCCTTAGCCGGGGAGCCTTTGAGATTCTTCCTGTTAGCGTAGGCACCAATGATTTGCTATCTAGAGCATGGCCAGAGAGTCACAGTCCACAGGTTCAGGTAATTGTCCTGGAGTAACTCAGCTCCCCAAGCAGACTCTAACAAAGGATATCTGAACATGGACACAGATCAATCACTTCTCAAAGGGAGATGGATCATGTTACTCAATGGGACCTCTCTCCTTCTAGGCTAAAAGAATTTTCAAAGCAAACTTCATTTCCTCTGCTGAGAAAGGACTTGAACCCAGATTTGGCTCCAAGGACAAAAAAATGAAACCAGAACATGGCAGCTCTCAACTCACAGACTGCCCCTTTTTATTACCATGAGCCCACATTTTCTCTTCCTTTTCTGCATCTTCCCCAGACAGTTTCAGGTATTGATAAGTCTCAAGGAACAACTTCCAGAAACTCCCTTGAGACAGAGAATTCAGAACCTCTGGATCTCCTTTCTCAGTCCCAGAGGTCCTTCTCTCCATCCTAATCAAGCTCACTCTCCTCATTCCTCCAGACTTCCATATCACCTTCTCCACGCCTCCCCCCCCAATAAATGTTCATTTCCAGCGGCTCCACATCTGTCTTAACTCTATTTCTCTGCAGAAGCAATTGTTCCCAGGGAGAACTGAGTAGCTCAGGGCTAGGTAGAGAATTCCTGAATTGTAACAGGTTGACTATTTTCATCAAAAGCCCTGAAAGTTTCAGATGACCTGATCAAATCCCTTCTGGGTAATGATAATTGCAGACTCTTCGTCATCCCTCCTGATTTCCCATTCATCACTACTCTTTCTTCCTACCATTGCTCTCAGCTTTCTGAATCACACTCCCATCCCATGGCTTGATTCACCAAGTAACTTCCTTGTCTCCCCCAAATAGAGCTCCCCATATCCTAGCTCTTCCAGAATCCCCACATCTAACAGTAGATAAAGAATAACACACAGGGGAATAATGGGAGATCTTAACCTTTTGTGGGTCATAAATCCCTTTGGTAGTCTGGGTAAGTCCATGGACCCCTCTTAGAATAAAGTAAATAATTGGAGGAAATGAGAAATTTTAGTTAGAGGTTAGTGAAAATCAAGTGGTAATTGTTTTTCCCCCAGCCCAGTTCATGGATGCCTTGAAATCTAATCTAGATTAAAGAACTACTCTGGCATGGTGTCTTGTGGTTTACAAAGTGCTTTCCCCACAACTCAGTGAATTGCAGTATTATTATCCCAATTTTACAGATAAGGAAAGTGAGTCTTAGAGTGGTGAAGTGATTTGCCTCATTTCTCACAGCTAGTTATGTGTAAAGTAAGAACTCAAATCCCTGTCTGCAGACTCCAAATCCCGCAGTTCTTTCCACAGCCCCTGAGTTGCCTCCTCATCTCTCTGAAGCCGACTCAGAAAATCTAGGCATTCAGCCCATGAACACAGTGGCTCAGACCCAATATAAATATATTATGTCTCATTGCAGGGGCTGGCCACCTGTGACCGGTGTGCTGACTGGGGCTCAAAGCCCTATTTTCAGTGGCTTGTGGCCAGGTCCCTGCTACCGTCTCTCCTTGACAACTTGTGTCTCCTGGCTCTCCCTGATGAAAACTACTGCCCTTTCCTGCTGTCTTCTATCATCAGAGATGGTTCTCTCTGGACTGAGAGTCCTCACCTTCCATTCTCCGTTGTCAGCACCCTCTATCTCATCAGAACAATAGAGACAAGAATCTGGATCTGATGGGGACCTTTGGAAAATCATTCAACCACTTTGGGCTTTGGTTTCCTTCTCACGTGTAAAATGCAGTATTCAGACTCTATTTCTAAGGTCCCTTCTAATACTGAAATTCTATAAAGCTTTGAAAGAAGCTGAAAATCAAGAACCCCTAAGTTGTGGAGTAATGGAAAGAGTATTTTCTCTAGAACTGGAGGACCATAGTTAAAATCCTGCCTCTGACACTTGGCACCTGTGTGACCTTGGGCAAGTCATTCCCCAGGCCTCAGTTTCCCCATCTGTAAAATGAATGACCTTAGACCCCTTCTAAAATCCAATTGAAAAATTAGAGATCCAGTTACTAGCTCTTCTCTCATTCCCCATTACATTGTATAGCTCTTTTATTTGATGTTTTAAGTATATGTTGTTTTCCCCATAAAATACAAACTCATTGAGGGCAGGGACTGTTCCCTTTTTTTCTGTGTTTTCTCAGTACCGTGCTCTGTGTTTGGAATATAGGGAGGTCTTAATAAATGCTTGATGAATGAACCTGGCTTCTAGTTCTCACTCTGTCAGCTTTGGGGGTAACTTTAGGGGAGACCATTACAGATTGGGAAGGACCCGAGAGGCTAACTAGTCAGAATCGTATTTATTCTCTTGGTTCCCCAGTTTCCTCATCCATCAAACAGAGTTAATAATATTAGCCCCCTCCCATCTTCCTCTTCCTCCCCTGCCCCTGCCTTCAAAACACAAGATTGCTATGAGGGTCACAGGAGATGAGAGTCAAAGAAGTGGTATGGAAAGGTCAAAACTCCAGAGAACTATGAGGGTGTCATTATCAGTCTTCTTAGAGGCATCAATATTTGCCTTTATTAGATTGCCATACAGGTGGCTTCTGTCCCAGACTCTAAACTCTTAGAGAACAGGGATCGTGTTGTAGTATAATTTATCTAACAGGGATCTAGTCTTGGAGTTAACGGACCAGAATTCAAATCCATTGCCGATTTCCCACATCTGGAGCTAGCAGAGATCTAGGGTCATAGGTACAGAACTGGATAGGATTTTGGCAGAGGAAGAGGGGAGGAAGGGAAGGAGATAAGCATTTATTAAGTGTTTACCATGTACCAGACACTATACTAAGGGTTTTACAAATATTATCTCATTTTATCCTCACAATAACCCTGGGAGGTAGGTACGATTATCCCCATTTTACAGTTGGGGAAATTGAGGCAGATGCGTGACTAGCATAAGATCATATAACTAGTTAGTATCCAAGGCCAGATTTATCACTCAGCTGAGACTTCAGAATCTACTTAGTCCAACACTTTCATTTTACACATAAGGAACTGAGACCTAAGTGACTTGCCCAAAGTCACTCAGATATCAGGTGGAACAGCTCGGATTTGCACCCAGGTCCCAATTCCCATATCTTTATAGTCTGCTATATCAGGACAAAGCAGGAATGCCAAGTACAAATGGAAAGCTAATACTGCCTTTGATTCTGAACCCAGCAAGTTTCCCACTGCACCATGCTGACGTCCTATATCATCTAATTTTACAAAAGGGGAAACTGAGGTCCAGAGATGGGAGGTGATCTGGCTGAGATCTCCTAGCTATTAAGAGAGGCTTGAAAGCAAGCCCTCTGACTCAACACCTTGCTCTTTTTCCATTGTACCAAAATGCCTCTCCGATATTCACAAACTCGTGTGACTGGGCTAATTGCTTGGCTCCTCGGGCCCCCATTTTCCTTATCTTTGAAATGTGTGACCTCTTGTCTCATGCCATTATTGGTAGAAAAGTACTTTGCAGACTTTGCAGTATAAGATAAATGTAAATCATAATGAATAGCTTTTGTAGGAGTGCCTAAACTAACTCCAAATTCATCCTCTCATGGTGCTGCAGTTTTTTCTCCTAAATCAAGAGGAATCATCCATTTCTGCACTATAAGGGTCTCCCCCCCCCCAAGAACTAGCAATGACAGATAAAATCACCTAAAGTGTCTGTCTTGCAAACCTGGACTGTGCTCATTGAAGCTGGGGCTCATTTGGAAGAACATTCCCTTTTGGGAAGTTAATTTGGGGGAAAGGCTCTTTCCCCATATGTATCTAACCCCCTGGTGATGGTAATGAGAGTTCCTCATAGGCCCTAAATTCAAACCAGCCAGAGTGGGTTTCTTTTTTTCCACATTTCTCCATATCCCTCACTGCCAACCCCCTCCCCCCTCAACCCGCTTCTTGCAGCAGGTCTCCACTAAGTGAAACTCGATGTGGAATTTCTTGGATGGGAAATCAGACGACTGTGTCAATGTGAGGTATTTTCCATCCCCTCCAAACGGTGAAACCATGCAGCTGGGATAATTGAAGCCATACATAGGCCCGCGCACAGCTGTCCTGCTGAGTCGCAATACAGGCCAGGCAGGCCTAGGCCTCAAAGTGAATTTGCAGGTGGAAGGATTTGAATAGGGGAGAGTGGCCCTTGCTCATTCATCATCACCCCTACTACCCATGTGTCCCAATGGGTGTCTGGAGATGATGGTTCAGGGCCAGAGTACAAGTTAATTAGAAGGGTCTGGCAGCTAGTGAAGGTCTAATCAGGTGAGGTGTTAATTCCAGGTTGATTAGTGCAGGTAGGAAAGAGCAGGATGGTACTGTAAATCCAGACAAGCAGGGGCTGGAGTGCAGGAAGCCAGCAAGTCGGGGGGAGGAGGTATTCTCCCAGCCCAGTTTCATGCTGCCTGTTGGGGGTGGGCCAGAGCTTTAAATAAAAGCCAGAAGAAGGTCAGAGACCTGGAAGATCATCTGTCAAATGAGAGATTTAGACTGTATAATCCTTAAAATCCCCTCCAAGTTGAACAGTCTCTGATTCTATAATCAACCAGTAAATACTTGCTAAGTGTGTTTGACTCACCTAGCACCCACTGAGGAGTTGAGACTCCAGAAGTCCCCCTCTACCTGCATCATTATGCTCTGGTGGGGCGTGGCAGTGGGAGTGGAAATCATAGCTTCTGAAGGCATTCTGCCTGAAAATCAGGACTCTGCCTTAGAGAATCCTGAGCTATGCTAACAGAACTCTGGCTGAAAAGAAAATAAAGTCTTTAGGGGCCTTGGGTTTCCTCAGAATTGTGAGTCCTCTCCCCGGCATGTCAGAGTTATTGGTGGGCTGCCTGTGGCCAGGAATCAGGGCAATTATCAGGAAAAATGGCTAAGAGGAGAACATGAGTCATTGTACATACCGCAGTTCCCTCTAGGACAAGCTTATCCCTGAAATCGAATCCAAAAAGGCCTCAGCAGAGCCCAGAATTCAGGGACACAGAAGCAGGGTGATGCTCTAGTTAAAAAAGGATATAGCGGTGGGGCAGGAGGCATGGATTCTAGTCCTACCCAGGCTGCCAAGTTATTGGGTGACCTTGAGCAAATTACTGAACTTCTCTGGGTTTTAATTTCCTCCTCTGCCAAATGAGAGAGTTGTCAAGCAATTTCTAAAACCCTTTCCAGCATTCACATCCCATGATTCTATGATTTGTTTTTAATTTGAGGGACCAGCAAATTTAGTGGCAGTATGCAGAATGGTAGAGCATATGGAGGTCACGGCTTCACAGATTTAAGATTCGAAGAGATCTTAAGGGTCAATTATCCTGCCTCCTCATTTTATAGATGAGGGAACTAAGGGCCATTGAGGTCAACTGTCTTGCCCAAGGTTGTGCATAGATAGTCAATAGTAGAGTCAAGATTTGAATCCAGATCCCCCGACTTCACATCTGGCACTTTTTCCATGTATAAATGAATGAATTTATTAAGTGCTTACTCTATGCAAAACTAAATGCTGGAGGGAAAAAGAAAAATAAGACAGTCCCTACTGTCAAGGAGCTCGGGTTCTAATTGGAGAGCTTTAGTATAGGCCCTGTAAAATGATCGTAGGGGTCATCAGATACAATTGCTAAAATTGAAACAGACAGGCTAGGGATTATTGCCCCCATTTTATGGATGAAGAAACTAAGGCACAGATATGTTTGGTGATTTTCAGTGTCAAGACCATCAAGACCTGCCCAATGATGGACTTCAGGTTGGGACCAGTTGCTGTACTATGGACTTCAAGATGACTTTACCTCCGAGTCATTGATCTGGTCATTGCCCAGTAAACATAAAGTGCTTAATAAGTATTTGATCACAAAATCAAAGAATGTTAATGCTGGGAGGGACCCATCTAGTCAAATGCTTACCTGATCCAGAGTTCTTTCTGCAACATTGTCAACGTCATTCAACCTTCACTGGAAAAGCTCCAGTGCTAAACCCAAGAGCTGGCCCTGGAGCCATGATGACAGATTTGAGTCCTGCCTAACACATTCTGGTTGTGTGATCTTGGAGAATTACTTGACCTATCAATGCAATGTTAATTGCAGAGGTGTTGACTTGAGTCGGTAGAGGCAGTGTTCTTATTTCCATACCAGTGAAACCATATGTCTAATCCCTATCAAGCCTACATCTGCCTGTCTGGAACCTTTACCCACTACTTCTAATTCTGACCTTTGAAGCCAAGTAGAAATATTGTCCCTATTCCACATGAAAGGACAGCCAGGTGGCACAGTGGATAGAGCATTAGATGTGGAATCGGGAAGATTCATCTTCATGAGTTCAAATCTGGTCTCAAACACTTACTAGTTGTGTGACCCTGGGCAAGTCTCTTAACCCCATCTGCCTTAGTTTCCTCATCTGTAAAATGAGCTACAGAGGAAAATGGCAAACCATTCCAGTATCTTTGCCAAGAAAACCCCAAATGGGGTCCTAAAGAGTCAGAAATGACTGAACAACAACATAACAGCCCTTGAAGATAGTACTTGAAGCTTTTATTCCCTCCTGCCCTTCCCCAAGTCTTCTCTAACCTAAACATCCCTAGTTATTTCCATCAATCTTCATCTGGCATGATCTCTCGTTTCCTCACTACTATTGTGGACAAGATGGAGACATAGACTGAATGATACATGAATCCTCCCACTAACAGGATCCAGAATTAGTTAAATGGATGTAAAGAGGGGTGATAGATGTCAACCTGAAAAAAAGTCAACAGTGGGATGTCACAGAATTCTGACATTGACTCTATTCTGTTCAGCATTCTTATTAGTGACACGGATGGAATCATCTGTGTCATGTTTATGAAATTTGTGAATGATATTAAACTGGGAGAGGCAGCTAATAGTTTGGATGAGAGAATTAGGATCTCCTCCCAACTAAAACAAACAAAACAAAACCCCCTAAAACAAACAAACAAACAGACTTGGCAAGCTAATATAATAGTCCAAATCTAATGAGGTGTAATTAGTTAGGGACAAATGTGAAGTCCTACATTTGGGACAGGTAGGTAGAGCAATGGATAAAGGATGGGGGAGCGGTCAGGAAATTCTGAGCTTAGATGTGACCTCAGACACTTTCTGACTGTGTGACTCTAGGCAAGTCATTTAATTGTTGGTTTCCACAGTTCCTTCATCTGTGAAATGGGCATAATAATAGTACCTATCTCCCAGGGTTTGGGGGAGTTTCAAATGAGATAATAATTGTAAAGCACTCAGCATACTGCTTGACACATAGTAAGCACTATATAAATGTTAGCTATTATTATTATTATTCCAAAAATCAATCGCGTATTTTGAAGGAGATACTAAACCCTATGATTGTGTTTATTTCAAATATGCCACTGGGTGGTACAGGAGATACACCTTAGGAAGACCTGAGTTCAAATTCAGGCTTAGATACTTACAAGCTTGGGACCCTGGGCAAGTCACTTGACCTCTGTTTGCCTCAGTTTTCTCAACTGTGAAATGGAGTGAGTAATAGCACCTATCTCCCAGGACTGATGTAAGGATCAAATAGAATAGTATTTGTAGAAACCAGCGCTTAACACAGTGTCTGGCATAAAGTAGGTACTATGTGAATGCTTATTCCCTTTACCTTCTCCCCAGGCTCTCACCATATGTCTCTTGGCTGTCTATGCTACCTTGCTTTATAGTTCACGCATGTCCCCTACCTGCTCACCTTAGCTCTCCTAAACTTAGCTCTGGCCATTTCCACATCCCACATGGCAGCCAATCATGGAGTTAATGGTCACAAACAAGTACCCTGGGGATCTTTTTTCCCTACCTTCAGCCTTTCAAAGTTTAATTTTTAATATCTTTTTTTCCAAGCTGAAAGAACAATAACTTTATTTTCAAAATTAAGTTTTATTATTTTTCAATGAACAAAAATCTACATTCTTTCCCTACCACCCTCCACCACCACTGGGTGAGTAAAAAGAAAATGGAAGCCCTTGTAATAAATGTGCCTGGTCAAGTAAAACAAATTGCCTCGTGGGGCATGTACAAAATATACATCTTAGTCTGCACTCGGAGTCTTATCATCTCTCTGTCAGTAGGTGCAGAGCATGGAATTGTAGTTGGTAATTGCATTGATCAGCATTCTCAAATGTCCCAAAGTTGTCTTAACTATGTCGTTATTGTATAAATTGTTTCTTTTGTTCCAATCACTGCATCAGTTCATACAAATCTTCCCAGGTTTCTCTGAAACTTTCCCCTTCATTATTTCTTACATTATAATAGTATTCTGTTATCCTTATTTGCTAGAATTTGATAACTCATTGTTCTTAAAATATTTTGGAACATGGTATTAAAAAACAAGCAAACAAGCAAAAACCAAACAAAAACTACCTCTCCAAAGTTGTTCAAACCTTCATTATGTGTATGTGATGCATAAAACCTACCACTAGAGGGCCTTCTGGGTATCCTTCAAGCTACCAGCACATAGGCCCTGGTACTTTGTAGATGATTTCTTATTTTTCAGTTAAGGGTTGTGTTTCATTCAATCAAATTTCATGGGTTATTTACCACCGTCCCCAACTCCCACCATTCATTATATCCCTGGCTGTTTGGTAAGTCCTCTGTGCACTTTCCATGGTATCACCATGCCTCTTATTATTAGTGGTCCAGCTAATTCTCCTTTTACCCTCCTTGAGCGATGTGATAGTAAGAGAACTAGATTTGGGATTAGAAATTCTGGTTTTGGCTGGGAGTGGTGGTACACATAAGTAATTCCAGCTACCGGCAAAGATGAAGTAAGGTAGACTTTTAGAACTCTGGGGTTCTGAGCTGCTGTGGGCTAAGCAGATTGGGTATCTGCTCTAAATTTGGTATAAATATAGGCTATTAGGTTACCTAAGGTGGGGCAAACTCATCCAGGTCAGGAATGGAGCAGGTCAATTCTTCCAGATGGCTAAGTAGTGGGATCGAGCTTGGGGGTAGCCCCAGCGTTTCCAGCCCAGTCAAAATGGGGAGACCAAGGATTAAAAAGAAATTCTGGTTGTGAATGATAGCTTTGCTATTTGTTACCTATGTGACCTTGGGCAAGTCAAATCACTCAGTTTCCTCATCTATTAAATAAAGAGATTAGACTAGATGACCTTTAAGGTACCTCCTAGTTTTAAATTCTATGACCATGGTTCATTCATCCTTGTGCCAAGAATAGGATTTTTACATAGTAGGAAACTATTAAATTTAAAAAAAAATTAATTAGTTTTCTTAGTCCAGAGAGAAGAAAATTGAGCCAAAGGTTTAGTCATAGATTTAGTCATAGAATTTCAGAGAAAAATCCACACTTTCTTTCTCATTCTTTGGTTGCAAACAGTGGAAATATTTGTGAGGTAGTGGTTGGGAGTCAGTTTAGCCCATAAGGGGGAAAAGGGGTTAAGCAGTGACTAGGGATAGGGATCAGTTTCTGACTAGGGCTAGGGATCAGTTTGTAACTTGGTCTAGAGAGATAATAGATTCATAGATTTAGAACTAAAAGGCACCAATCATCTCATTGATGAGGAAACTGAGGCCCCTAAAAGTGAAATCGTTTCCCAAATTTCCACAAGTAGGACCAGATCCAGAGCTGCAAGGGAGTCATCCAGCCGAACCTCACCATTTGACAGAGGAGAAACCTGAGACCCAGAGATGAAATAATTTGCCCAAATTTCCACAGTAACAGAACTGGGATTTGAACTTGAGTCCTTTGTATACAGGGTCAGATACATGCTGTGTGGATAGAGGGCCTCTGGACTCAGAGCCAAGAAGATTCATTTTCATGAGTTCAAATCTGGCCTCAGACACTTACTAGCTGTGTGACCGTGGGCAAGTCCCTTCACCTTGTTTGCCTCAGTTTCCTCATCTGTAAAATGATCTGGAGAAGGAAATGGCAAACCACTCCAGTATCTTTGCCAAGAAAACCCCAAATAAAATCACGAAGAGTCAGACATGACTGAAACAACTGAACAGTAATATCAACCACCTTTGTCTCCAAATCTCATGTTCTTTCCATTGCACTCTGGGGATTTGTCTTTGGCTAGTCCTAGGAATTCTTCTCTGGCTAAGGTTAAGGGTCATCTATGGCCACTATTAGGGATTTATTCTCTGGTCACTGTCCAGAATAAAGTCAACCAGACAGATCATGTGGATATTTAATCTAACCCTGGTCTCACTTGTCTCTGCTTTCACTCATGGATACTTTCTACACAAGGTCTTCTGCTGTGATCACATACCTATCAATTAAACTTTGGTCAGTTGTTTCTTTTTTTTATTTGTATTTGTATTTTTTTTTTTTGGCGGGGGGAAGGCAGGGCAATTGGGGTTAAGTGACTTGCCGGAGGTCTCACAGCTAGTAAGTGTGTCAAGTGTCTGAGGCCAAATTTGAACTCAGGTCCTTCTGACTCCAGGACTGGTACTCTATTCACTGAGCCACTTAGCTGTCCTTCTGGTCAGATATTTCTAGGGAATTTTGGCTGGTTCACGACAAGCCTCTGGCATGGGATTTTCTGACAGTGACCACTGTTTAGAACTGTTGGAATATACCCAGATTGTCTGAATACAGCAGGGATGATTTTTGTTTTTTAAAGCAATTGGGGTTAAGTAATTTGCTCCAGGTTACATGGCCAGTTATTTCTGGGTGTGGTGCTAAGTATGTGAGCCCGGATTTGATCCCCAGGTTATCCCGACACTGGAGCCGGTGCTCTTACTCGCTGAGCCACCTGGCCACCCCTCGCAGGGATGATATTTTTGTGATAAACAGGAATCTATAATAAGGAAACAAACAGTTTTGACAGAGGAGTTATTGTTTTAACAACCGTTTCTGTCATGGGGCAGCAGTGAAGATTTTTTTCACTTGTTTACCTCTCTCTACAGAGAGGTCATATGAGTGGAGCAAGCTTGGAGAAAAACAGATTTTTTTTTTAAGTCATGGGTATATTCCTGAAGACTTGGCATTGAGGATCTTATCTGAAAGTTTTTTAAAAAGGGCAAGGGTATAAGAGGATTAGCTGCATACCTAGCCCTTGCCTGGACTCAAGTTAGATCCGCAATGTCCTATGATGTCTACCTCTCCGTGAACCACCAAGACAGAACTATCAAGCCATGATCTAATTGTACCCAAGCCTCAGTTGCCTCCAAAAATAAAAACACAACTTTTACCTAAGCCTGCCATTCTCTTAACCTCTTCCTCTCTTTTGCTTATTTCTTTCACACCACATTCCCAGTCTTAACTAGATTCACTGACTCTTCTTCCTCACTTCTTATTCAGCTTTTAATTCTGCAATCTGGTTTCTAAGCCCACTACTCTATGTACTAAAAATGCTTTCTCAAAGATTACAAGTGGCATTTAAAAACATTTATTGATATCTTTTATAGATTTATCGATATCTTTGACATCACCTACATTTCATGATGCATGCCTCCCTCTTCTTCCCTCTTTCCAAAAAGTTGTCCATTATAACCATGGGTACACTGGTAAATGTTAAACAACAAGTTTTAAGTTTTTTTCTGCCTGATTGACATTTTTTGCCATCACTTTATTAAATCTATAAGCTAACAAAACAATATATCAAGCCCTGATTTATACCATTTGCCAATACCTGAGGGCTCACACTCGTAACTTAATAATTGGCTCCCAAGCCAGTTCAAGCTGACTCCAGAACACCACTGTTAATAACAAAAACTAAGAAGATGGGGGGAGGGGTGGCTAGGTGGCACAGTGAACAGAGCACTGGTGGGCCCTGGAGTCAGGAGGACCTGAGTTCAAATCCAGCCTCAGACACTTAACACAAAAACTAGCCATGTGACCTTGGGCAAGTCACTTAACCCCAATTGCCCTACCTTCCCCCCTCCAAAAAGCCAAAAAAAGAAAAGAAAAGAAGATGGGGGGGAAATACCTGGTTTAGCAAAATGAGCATATCAAAAAGTCTGATATAATATACAATATTGCACACCTATAATTCTCGTCTTCTTCAAGGAAGTTGGGAAAGGTCCTTAACTAGGACCAATCTTGATCCGTTATGAGTTCACAGAATTTGGTTTCAATAGTTTTTTCTTATTCTTCCCATTAACATCAATCACTGTGTATATTTCTCCTGATTCTACTAACTTCATTATATATCACTTCATGTGTTTTCCCATGCTTCTTTGCAGTCAGCATAGTCATAATTTCTTATGATACAGTATTATATTGCACTTATATATACTATTACACTTACATACCACAACTTGTAAGGAAGGCCCTTCCCAGTCTATGGATATCCATTATATTTCTAGTTCTTTGCTACTATAAATATTTTATTGTTTATGGGGCTTTCTGTTTTGTTATTTATTTCCCTGGAACAGGTGACTGCTAGTAGAATCTCTGGATCCAAATGTATCAGACGTTTCAGTCCCTTTCTTCACAAAAATCCAAACTGCTTTCTAGAATGGCAGACCAAGGCACAGGTCCACTAATGGTGCCTGCCTTTCCACCTCCCCTCCAACTTCATTATTCTCATTTTTTATAATCTTTGCCAATTTTCTAGGTGTGAGGCAAAACCTCATAGCTGTTTTGAATTTCATTTCATTTAGTATTGCTCCTATATGCCAGCCATTACTGGCATTCCAAGCTCCTACTTTGGGACCTTGCGTTTTTGGATTAAGGATCATTCATAATACCTGGACCCAAATGTACCACACTACTACACACATCAAGGTGGTCTTCATCCCTTGCAGCCAGAGCTGTGTGCACAAACACCCCCTCTCCTTTCCTACTCTATCTCTGAGAATCATAATCGAATCATCACAACCAGAACACTTGTCCCCGTCCATCAATCCCTTATATGTGCTATCTTCCTCGATTAAAATGCAAGCTTTTCAAGGGCAAGCTTTCTCACTTGTATTTGTATACAGAGCACATAACACAATCCTTGGTCTCTGGTAAGTATTTAATAAATGCTTTCCCATATAGTTATTAATAGTTTGTGATTCTTCTTCTGAGAATTCTTTATCTTTTGACCATGTATTTATTGGAAAATGACTTTTATTCAGATGTTTCTGTTAGTTGCCTATATATTTACATATCAGACCTTTACTATATATATGTATATATACGTACACTTTTTTTCTAGTGAAAGGTAATTTTTTATGGTATGATCATGTGATCATTTTGCATTTATTGTGGTATGTGTTGTAAGATAGTAGTCTAAAGTTAATTTTTGCCAAACTGCTTTCCAGTTTTCCCACAAAGTCTTGTCTAATGGGTTGTTTGTTCCTAGGTAATTTCTTTCCCTGGTTTGTTGAGCACTGGGTTATTGAGTCCAATTATTTTTGATGTTTCCTTGTCTAGTTTGTTCCACTGATGTACTTTTCTATTTTTCAACCAGAATGGCAGTAATCAGGAAAACTAGCTGTTCCCCAAATTTCACACTCTATCACCACTTTTTGTGCCTTTGCATAAGCCACCTCCCTTCCCTAGAATTTACTTCTCTTCACCTCTGCACCACACTCACAGGTGCCACTCAATCTGATCCCTCCCTGATCCCTCCAGGGATATTACTAAGAGTTCTTAATCTGCTCAAATTACCTTGTTCTTCTTGTACTTCTTTGGGTACATGCTGTATCTCTGAAGTAAAGTGTAAGCTCCTTGAGGGTAGAAATCATCTTGCTTCTCTATTTGTTTTCCCAGTGCCTAGTATAATGCCAAGAACACAGTAAGTCCTAAGTAAATGTTTATAGACTTGAATTGGACTAGATTGTTGAAGGGCTATCATAAAAAAAAGTCAACTACAAATCTTTCTCCCTCTAAAGTCAGAACCTTGCAAGGGTTTAAACAGGCTGTATTATTGTTTAGTTGTGTCTGACTTTTCATGACCCCATTTAGGATTTTTTGGGGGTAGAAATACTGAGGTGATTTGCCATTTCCTCATCCACTTCATTTTACAAATGAGGACACTGAGGTAAACAGGGTTAAGTGACTTGCCTGGGGTCACACAGCTAGTAATTTTCTGAGGCCAGATTTGAGCTCAGGTTTTCCTGACTCCACACCTTATGCTCAATCCACTACGCCAATTTACAGCCCTGGCAGAGTGTGTGACTCCAAGGAAATCATCTCCCCTCTCTGGCTCTCAGTTACTTCATTTATAAAATGAGAGGAGTTATGCTTCAGAGGGTCTTAATTTTTACTAAAAAGTAAATAACCCTTTTGTATTCTGGTAATGCTTGTCTCAGAATAATATGTTTTTTTTTTGTTTGTTTTTTTGCCTTTCTGGAGGGGGGAAGGCAGGGCAATTGGAGTTAAGTGACTTGCCCAAGGTCACATGGCTAGTAAGTGTTAAGT
Organism: Petaurus breviceps papuanus; assembly: GCF_028583685.1. Classification (NCBI taxonomy): domain Eukaryota; kingdom Metazoa; phylum Chordata; class Mammalia; order Diprotodontia; family Petauridae; genus Petaurus; species Petaurus breviceps. The sequence goes on along the minus strand of NW_027186296.1, from coordinate 34,866,869 downwards.
GTCTGAGGCCACATTTGAACTCAGGTTCTCCTGACTCCAGGGCTGGTGCTCTATTCACCACGCCACCTAGTCACCACCAGAATAAGGTTTTTAAATGCAGAAAATAAAATATACAGAATTACAAAGGAAACTAATTATATTGGAATATGTTTATCAAAATAGTTAAAATGTTCATGGTCCTGAGGCTAAGAATGCCTGTGGTCTAGATCGGTGGTGTCAAACTCCAATAGACATGGAAACACTAAACTACATAAGGATCCCTGTGGAGTGCCATGTTGACTCGTTGTTCAGTCGTTTCAGTCCTGTCTGATTCTTCATGACCCCATTTGAGGTTCTCTTGGCAAAGATACTGGAGTGGTTTGCCATTTTCTTCTCCAGATCATTTGACAGATGAAGAAACTGAGGCAAACAGGGTTAAGTGACTGACCCAGGGTCATACAGCTAGTAAGCATTTGAGGCTAGATAAGATAAGTCTTCCTGACTTCAGGCTGGGTGGAGAGAGGAGGGCAGGGCTCTATCTACCGTGCCACCTAGCTGCCTGCATATTGACTTAGAAAACCACATATTAAGATTATGTTCTATTATAGTTTTATTTATTTTTTTGTTCAACAACAACAAAATATTTTCCAGTTACATTTTAATCTGGTTCTGGCTGTCCTCATCTGCTTTTGACACTTCTGGTGTCTCTAAATTTCTTTCCAGTTTTAACATTCTGAGTATCTCTAAGGCTTTATTACTTCCCACGGGTGGGTGGGTCTGTTCCTAAGACTTCAGGTCCCAAGGCAGAATGTTCGGGAGCTCAGATCTCTGCCGTTCCCACTGACAGGATCGAACACCTCTCAGCATCCTCCCTTGGGCACACTTTCCTTGGATTTAGGAGAAGGGCTTCCTAGCATTTATTCTCCCTTTTTTTTAGGAGCCAGAGAAAGGAGCTTCTGACTAAGAAATATCAGCAGAGTTAAGTCTTCTGAAAGGGAAATCGTTCCCTGGCAGACACCACCACCCTCTCTGTGGCTTGCCTCTGAATGTTGTCCCAGTCTCCTCTACGTTGTGGACATGTTACTTTATAATTGTCCTCAAGTCATTCCATTATTTCCCAGCATAGCGACTCCACGCATGGCACTCATTCCTTTTGGATTTAGTCATGCCGCTCCCTCTCTCCTAGTCCCTTGAATCCCTAATTTTCCATTGAAATTCTTCAAAGTCTACTTCCTCCATGAAGCCTTCCCTGCCTGCTCCGCAGTAATGTCTTTCTCCTCTGAGTTTCTATTTTGCATATAGTCAATGGCACATGCTATATCAGGTGATCATATGTTGATAGCATAATATAATGGAAAGAAAATGGGATTTGGAGTTGGAAGCCTTGGATTCAAATCTGGCTCCGATAAAATATTAGCTTTGTGGCAGGCAAGTTGCTTAAACTCTCTGAGCCTCAGTGTCCTCATCTGTAAAATAGGGATTTTTTTTTTTGCTTTATCTCCTATGGTTTTTGTGAGGAATGAGGGCAGTAAAAGATATTAAGGCACATTGTAATATGTAAATGTCAGTGAATAATGAGTGAATAAATGAAAAAAAAAAGCATTTATTAAGCACTCACTATGCACCAAGCGCTGAGCATACAAATAGAAAAGTAAGACAGTTTCTGCTGTAAAGGGGCTTATATTCTAATTGAGGGGCAGGACCCATAAAGATGGAGTATTCAGCTGTAGTGCAGATGGCAAGGCCCAGGGGCTCTTAGAGTACAACTACAGGTAATTATTATGATTACTCTTGAGAGATATAGAGGCAGTACGGAGTAGGAGAGAGATGACTTGGATTCTCTTCCTCTGACACAGTCTGGCTATGTAACTCCCAGGCAATTCTCTAAGACTATAGCTAGCCATATATAGGGTGGCTAGGTGGCACAGTGGATAGAGTACCAGACCTGGAGTCAGGAAGACCTAAGTTCAAATCCAGCCTCAGATACTTTCTAGTTGTGTGACCCTGGGCAAGTCATTTAACCTTGTTTGCCTCAGTTTCCTCATCTGTAAAATGAGCTGGAAAAGAAAATGGCAACTCACTTCATTATCTTTGCCAAGAAAACCCCAAATAGGGTCATGAAGAGTTGGATATGATTGAAAAGACTGAACAACAACTCAAAAAACTAGACATCCCCATGCCTTGTTGCCTGGGCTCTAGGAGTTCCAACAAGAAATCAAGTTCCCACTCCCTGGGATCCTGGACTTCTGATTGGTGAGCATTTACCATATCTAGCCTGGATCCCAATTCATCATGCTATTTTCTAGGCTGTTTGGCTTTAGCATTGGCTCTCAAGTCAGAGGACCTGGGTTCAAATTCTGCCTCTAACACTTGCTACATATATGACCTTGGACAAGTCACAACTTCCCCGGACTTGTTTCTTCATCTGTAAAATGAAGAGTTTGGTAGACTAGGTCCCTTCAAGCTCTCAATCGTTCTTATAAGCTATCTTCAACTCTATCCAGAAAGAAAGCCTTAGACACTTTGGAAGGTCATGACCTGACTGTATCCGCTGAAAACAGGGCTCTACGCCTTCTCCAGGATCCATTCTAGGGGCTGGGTTTTGAGTTTCCAGTCAGTTTCTGATGCCTTGGGAGAAGTGCCGAATCTGTTCCCCTCTGTGGGAATGGGAATAATTAGCTCCCTTTTTTTCCAATTTGGACAGCCAGGCCTGGTTGGGCTTTTAAATATGATCTTTGTTTGCAGTTCATTTACAAACCCTCTCAGGTTCTATTTTTAATCTCCTTATTGAGTAGCACAGTGGAGGCGATTTCAGGCACAAATACCTTAATTATTCCCCATCTATAAATATTTCTTCGAAGAACTGGTTTGAAAGGATAGCTTTTTTTTTTTTTAAAAGAATTACATGTAGGCCTAATCCAACATTTTTCCTACTATTTTCAAGTTGGAAAATAACCTTCAGTCTCTTGGCCGAGGCAGCCTTGTTTGAGCATTTTGTTTTGCAGCTGGTAGCTGTGATACTCGTCCCTGACACACTTTCCTTTCTCCAGCTCATTCCATCCATCCCTCAGTGCCTCGGACAACTTAGGGTTGGCGCTCTCAATTGTTTTTCCTCTCCAACCACTGGCCGTCTCAAATTCCAGAGCCAGAGGGTTCAAAATGAAAAGAGGGGGTGTCAGACGGCAGGGTAAAGTTGGCAACGAGGGCAAGCAGTAGGTTTTTTTTGGGGGGAAGGGAGGAAGGCAAAATTAAAACGGCATAGAGTCCTTCTGAAAAACCACTTGTGAAAATACATTTGGGCTGAAAACCTTTCCAAGGTGGCTGCAGCGTCAAACTATACATGTTACAAGGTGATTTATTATTGATTTGGTGGCCCAGAATTTCAAAATTTATTCCTTAGATTGCATACCATCCTCAGAGGGTCCACAGGGAATCAGAGGCATGAGAAGTAGGGTGTAAGTGAAACTTTTAGAACTTAAAAAGCAGGTTTTATTCATAGAAGGAGGCAGCTTTATTCTCTTAAAGTGTTTCTGGCTTTCACATTTTACTCTGAAAAGAAGTTTTGGCCTTTTAAGTGTAAACACATTTGAAATGTTGCACCTGGAGTACCCCTTCACAAATGGACTGCTTCTGATCTAAGGTTCTTCATGGGTCAATTTCCACTCAAAACCATAGCTTATGAGCCCCCACAAATGTGTTTACCTTTACCAGACAGCCAGAGGATATTTCAAAATCAAAATACATTTAATCAAATATCACATCAAATAAAGTGATAAGAAATGGTCCTTCTCATGTGTACATGAAATGTATACTCCCTCATGTTACATTGGTGGGGTAGGATGTGAAGAAAACATGTATGGTCAGTGAACGTGTTTGGAAAGCACACATGTAAGGAACATGTACAGTGAAGGTTCCTGGTTGAATGGGTACATGTCAGGAACCCATGGGGTCAGTGCACATGTATGAAGGGCACCATGCAAGGAAACAGATAGACAGGTACATACCCAAAGGTAAGTTATTTGTCCTATACTGGAGAGCTGAGGTGTCTGGTTCAAAGGGTATGGATATTTTAGTCACTTTATTTGCATGATTCCAAATTGTTTTCCAAAATGGTTGTACCATTTCACTATTCCACCAATGATACATTAATGTGCCTATAATTCCACAGCCCTTCCAACACTGAGTATTGCCATATTTGGCCAGTTTGCAGGGTATGAGGTAAAACCTCAGGATTGGTTTGATTTGTATTTCTCTAATTATTAGTGATTTGAGTATTCTTTCATGAGGTTGTCAACACTTTCCAATTCCCTTGAAAACTGTTTGTTCCTATCCTTTGACCATTTACCTATTAGAGAATGGCTATATGTAATGTATACATATAATAATGTAATGTATGTGTGCGCATATATATTCATTTATACATAAACATATATGTATATGTCTTGGATACCAAACCCTTATCAGAGAAATTTGATGCCAAGATTTTTATCCATTTGGCCACTTCCTTTCTTTTCCTACAAAGGTTAATTTTGTGTGTGCAGAAGCTTTTTAGTTTCAAGTAATAAAAGTTATCTAGTTTATTTTTTGTAATTGCCTCTCCTACCCAGAGCTCTGAGAGGTACAAGATCAGTTTCTCTTTTCAATTTTTTTATATTACGATCTTTAATGTTAAGGTTGTATATTCATTTAGAGTACATTATGGAGTGTGGTATATGGTATTGGTTTGAGCCTAATTTATGCCAGACTACTTTCCAGTTATCCCAGTAATTTTTGTCAAACAAGGACTTTTTTTTTAACCAGGTAATTTGTGTTTTACACTTTATCAAACACTGGGTTATTGAGCTCTCTTGTTTCTTATTCTCCTTTGTCTAATCTATTCCATTTATCTATCTCTCTGTTTTTTTTAACCACTGTCAGCTTTGATGGTGGCTGCTTTGTAACATAGTTTGAGGTCCAGAAGTGCTGACTCCTTTTCATCGCTACTTTTTCTTTTTAAAAATTTTTAAATGTTGATTTGAATGTGTTTTTATTTTTTCAAATGCTTTATTAACTTCTGATTTATATCATTCATTTCCGCCAGATTTTGAGTTACAAATTTTCTCCCCGTTTTTCCCCTACCCCCCCCCAAATAGCAGTCCCACAGGATATCCCATCCTCCAATCTGCTCTCTCCCATATTTTCTCCCATACCCCATTCGACTTTTCCAGTGGATCTCTATGCCCCAGTGCCTGTATATCTTATTTCCCAATTACATGTAAAATAGTATTGATAATAGTATATAATATATACACAGACACACACACATATACATACATATTTGAATATTTGATTTTAAAACTTTGAATTCCAGATTCATTCCCTTCCTCCCTTGTCACCCACCCTTACTGGGAAGATAAGCAGTTCAGTATAGGATGTACATGTGTGGCTAATACAAAACAATAACATAGTAGTTATATTGTAAAAGACTCACTATATTTCCCTCCCTCCTATCCCACCTCCCACTTGTTCTATTCTCTACTTTGATCCCGTCCCTTTTCAAAAGTGGGTGCTTCCAACTTCCTTCCCCCCAGCCTTCCCTCCCTTCCATCATCCCCCCTCTCATCCCCTTCCCCCCCTACTTTCCTGTAGGGTGAGATACCTTATTTAGTGTGTATTTCATTCCCTCCTCAAGCCAAATTCAATGGGAATAAGTTTGACCCATTCCCTTTTGCCTTCCTATTCTTCCCCTCCATTGTAACCATTTCCCTGTGCCTCTTCTGTATTAGATAGTTAACCCCATTCTGTCTCTTCCCATCTCCTCTCATTATATTCCTCTCTCACCTCTTAATTTCACCTTTCAAGTATCATCCCTTCCTGTTAAATTGGTCCTGTGCCCTCTATCTATGTATACCTGTAAACATATACACACATTCACATATGTATTCATATGCCCATATACCCTCATATATAGAAATATATACATATATATATATATATATTTCTATTCCCTTCAACTACTGAGAAAAGTTTCATAAGTTACAATTATTGTTTTTCCATGTAGGAATGTTAATAGTTCAACTTTGATAAGTTCCTTATGATTTCTTTTCCCTGTTTACCTTCTCATGTTTCTCTTGCTTCTTGTATCTGAATGTCAAATTTTCTGTTCAACTCTGGTTTTTTCAGCAAGAATGCTTGAAAGTCCTCTATTCCACTGAATTACCATATTTTTCCCTGAAACACGATACTCAGTTTTGCTGGGTAGGTGACTCTTGGTTTTAATCCCAGCTCCTTTGTCCTCCGGAATATCATATTCCAAGCCCTTCCATTGCTCAGTGTAGAAGCTGCCAGATCCTGGGTTATCCTGATTGTGTTTCTACAATATTCAAATTGTTTCTTCCTGGCTGCTTGTAATATTCTCTCCTTAATCTGGGAATTCTGGAACCTGGCTATAATATTCCTAGGAGTTTTCTTTTGGGGATCTTTTTCAGCAGGTGATCGGTGGATTCTTTCAACCTCTGTTTTTCCCTCTGATTCTAAAACATCAGGTCAGTTTTCTTTGAGAACTTCCTGGAGAATGATTTCTAGGTTCTTACTTTGATCATGGCTTTCAGGCAGTCCAATAATTTTTAAATTATCTCTCCTGGATCTATTTTCCAGGTCAGTGGTTTTTCCCATGAGATATTTCACATTGCCTTCTATTCTTTCATTTGTTTGGCTCTGTTTAACAGCATCTTGGTTTCTCATAAAGTCATTAGCTTCCATTTGCTCCAGTCTAATTCTGAAGCCATGATTCTCCTCATTGAGCTTTTGAGATTCTTTTTCCATCTGGCAAATTTGGCTTTTTAAGGCATTCTTCTCCTCACTGCGTTTTTGAGCCTCTTTTGCCATTTGAGTCAGTCTGTTATTTAAAGTGTTATTTTCCTCAGTCAGGCTGTTGACTCTCATTTCATAATTTTCTTGCATTGTTCTCATTTCTCTTCCCAATTTTTCTTCCACTTCTCTTATCTGCTTCTTAAGGACCTCTATGGCCTGTAACCATCTCATATTTTCCTTGGAAGCTTTTGATGCAGGAGTTCTCACTTCACTGTCTTCCTCCTGTTCCATGCTTTGCTCCTTTTTGTCCCCAAAATAGGAGTGTAATGTTGGAATCTTCTGTCTGCTTTGTTTCCTTTGCCTGGTCATGTCACCCCTCAGTCACTTGAGCCCTGGGCTTTTTGCCACAGTAGGACTCTGCCACCAGACAGGGGAGCTTTCGTACCAAACGCTGGAGTTTTCTCAGTTGCCGGAGGTATTAGATGGGTACCCTCTCTGAGGTCTCCACACGCTCTGGTAAGCTGGACATACACTCCAGGACCTCCACCCTAGACTGCAATCCATAACCAAGCAGGTTAAAGCCAGAGCGATTACCCCTCAGACTGGTGCTTGGTCCCCCTTCACTCTGCAGACCAGGAGCTGAAGCTGCCACATGGTGCTGTCTACCTGTGCCAGCTTCTCAGTGGCTTCTTGCCCCGGGGGCAAAAGCCAAGCATTCCCACTTACTGGGCCCCAAAGTCCAGACTGCACTGACCTCTCACTTTGTCCTTCGCATCTATGTGTTGATAAATCTGGAAACGGCCACAGCTGCTGCTGCTCTGGAGTCCCTCTGGCAGGCCACTGGTCAGGCCTGCCTTGGGGCTAAAGCCTTAGAGTGGGGCTGCGCTGGGCTCCCAGAGCATTGCGCTGGCTGATTCCTGCACTGGGCTGTCCTCAGAGGGAGGTTAGATTCTCTATTTCATTTTGTGGGTTCTGCAGCTCCAAAGTTTTCTCAGAGGCCCCTTTTACATGGATTGGGGAAGGTGGAAGCCGGAGCAGCAGGGAGGTCCTGCTTCTACTCCCTTCATCACTACTTTTCATAAATTTCTTTTGATTGCCTTTCCAAATGAATGTGTTATTATTTTACCAAGCTCTATAAAGTAGTCCCTTGGTAATTTGATTGGTATACCATTATAAGTGTAAAATAATTTTGGTGGTACTGTCATTTTTATTATACTGGCACAGTTTAGTCATGAGCACTGAGCTGCCTTCCAGATATTTAGATTGTTTTTTGTTTCTTTTGTTTCTCTGCTTTTCAGAGCATTTTGTAATTGATGGGATATAAATCTTTTGTGTGCTTTGCTAGGTCAATTCCCAGGTATTCTGCATATTCTTCAACTATTTGGAATGGGATTTTGATTTCAATTATTACTTATTGTGTTTTATTATTATTATTACATGGAAACATTGTTGATTTTTGAGGGTTTCTTTTGTAGCCTGCAACTTTGATGAAGTTATTAATTATCAGTATCTTTGTTGTTTCTTTAAAATTTTCTAAATGTATTATTATATCATTAGCAAATAAGAATAGTTTTGTCTTCTCTTTACCTATATTTATACTTTCAATTTCTTTCTCTTGTCTTATTGCTGTTCTTAATATTTCCAGAACTATTTTAAATTATAGAGGAGAGCAAGCATGCTTGGTTTACTTCTCTTTATTGGGAAAGTTTCTACTGTATCCCCATTGCATATGATAATTGCTTTTGTTTCTGGTTTTTTTTTGTTTTCTTGTCTGTTTTTGAAAGTCAACTGGGGGGGGGGGGCAACCAGCTGGCACAGTGAGTAAGAGTGCTGGCCTGGTGTTGGGAGACCCGGGATCGGTTCCAGCCTCAGATACTTGGCTCCCACACAAAAAATAAGTGTTCATGTAACCTTGAGCAAGTTAATTAACCCCAATTGCTTTAAAAAAAAGTCAATTGGGGTTAAGTGACTTGCCCAGGGCCACACAGCTAATAAGGTCAATTGTTTGAGATCAGATTTGAACTCAGGTCCTTTTGATTCCAGTGCCTGTATTCTATCCATTGTGCCATATATACTTGCTCCAGTTTTTGGTTTTAAATATAGGTTTTGTATGATATTAATTAGGGCCACTTAATGCCTGCACTTTGTAAGTTTTTTGGCATAAAAAGCATTGTACTTTATGAAAGGCTTTCTATCTATTGTGATGATCATGAGGTCTGGAGAGTTGTGGTTTTTAATATGATTATGTTAGTTGTTTTCCTAATATTGAACCACCTTTACATCCCTGACATAAATCCCACTTGGTAATAATGAATGATAAATTGCTGTAGTCTGTCTGACAGTATTTTGTTTATGATTTTTGAATCAGTATTCATTAATGGTATTGGTCTAGAGTTTTCCTTCTGTGTTTTATCTTACTCTGGTTTAGATACTAGTACTATATTTATCTCATAAAAGGATTTGGATAAGGTGATTTCTTTCTCAATTTTGAGAATAATTTATTAAATATGGGTACTGATTGTTACTTAAAAAATTAATAGAATGCTCCTGTGAATCCATTAGAATCAGGAGTTTTGTTTTTCTCTTTGGTAGTTCCTTTACATTTCTATTTCTACATTGTCTATTTCTTTTTCTGAGATTTGATTACTTAAGATCTCTGTCTAATCTTCTGATAGTTTGGATATTTTACATTTTTGAAGGTATTCCTCTATTTCTTTTTGTGTTCTCAGTTTTGTTAGCATATAAAGTGGGGATACTATTCTGATTATCCTTATTTCTTCTGATTTTGTTGGGTTTTTATTTTAATCATTTGCTATTTTATGATTAAATTTTTCTGCTTTTTTATCATATTAGCTATTTTAATAAACTTTATTAGTCTTTTTAAAGAATCAGTTTTTAATTTTGTTTATTGTTTCTATGGGTTTTTTGTTTCTAATTTATCTATTTCCCCTCTAATTTTTTATTTCTTCTTTTTTGCTTATTTTCAATTTGTTGACTTTCTTATTTTTTAAAATGCATATTCAATTCATTGATCTTCACTTTGATTATTTTGTTAATGTATGGTTATAGGGACATCATTTTTCCTCCAAAGGGCTGCTTTAACTGCATCCCAGAAATTTTTGTATGTTGTTTCATCAAAATAATTTTATTTCACAAAGCTACTAATTGTTTTTAATGATTTGTTCTTTGACCCACTCATTATTGAGGATGTCATGCTTGTCTCTACTTGGGTCTGTACCTTTTGTTTATGTTTCCTGAACTAATGTCTTTGTGTGTGTGTGTGTGTGTGTGTGTGTGTGTGTGTGTATGTGTAATGGTCTAAAAGGATGTATTGGGGCGGCCAGGTAGCACAGCGAGTAAGAGCACCAGCTCCAGTGTTGAGAAGACCTGGAGATCGAATCCCGGGCTCAGACACTTAGCACCCACCCAGAAACACCTGGCCGTGTAACCTTGAGCAAGTTACTTAACCCCAATTGCTGTAAAAAAATAAATAAATAAAAGGATGTATTAATATTTCTGCCTTTTTATATTTATTTGCACTATCTCTGTGCCCTAGTACATAGTCAATTTTTGTAAAAGTTCCATGGAGCTAATAAGTATGTATATTCTTTTGTTCTCCCATTTAGAAAATGCCATAAATCTTTTTTATTTCTAGTTTCTCCCACAATTTGTTGAGTTCCATATTTTCTCTTTTGTTTATCTTTCTCTTATCTTTACCCAAAATTGAGAGAGGGGTATTGAAGTCTTTTGTTGCTGTTATATTACTGTCTATATCTTCTTGTAACTCAAATGTTTCCTTTATGAATTTGGATGCTAAGGCAATTAGAGCATATAGGTTTACATTGGTTTGTTATATTAATTTCTTTCAATGTGGTTTCCTTATTTATCCCTTTTTATTTTTTGAATATTTGTTTTTGCTTTATCAGACAGAATAACTGCAACTTCTGCATTTTTTGATTCATCACAGAGCATCTCTTTTCACCCAAAGAAGAATTTATCACTGGAATCTCCTCCCAGCACCAAAGCAAGGCCTTCTTCCTTTCTCTTCATTTTAATCCTTTCTCTTTCCTCATCCACCCTTCCGCAGGCTCTTCTCTTACTGAGACCGTAAAGATCATGTTCCTCTTGTTGCTAGCCCTTACTTGGACCTATGCACCTCACATATTCCTCTCCTGCTCTCCTTTTCCTTTTTCATGTACCCTCCCATGTTGTATTGTAGTCCCATAAAATGATACAAAACAAAACAAAACACAAATACCTTGATCTACCTGTAAGCAGGGTGTTACAAAGTTCTGTCCATAATGTCTCAGGTCCACCTCTTCACCGTAATCCCCATGGAACTTCTGCCTTCCTCCCAGTCTCCTTGTGTTCATTTAGAAAGAAGCATCTTGCTGGTCTCTCTGGTGTCACTTTGTTGTTGTTGCTGTCCTTGGCTGCTGTATTCACTCCTCCTGCGTTTCTGTTGTCTAGGGGTATTTGAGAAGCAAAGAATTTCTTCAATTCTGTTTTTCTTCCTAAAATTGTTTCAAACTCTTCTTTATTATTGAATGCCTGTCTTCTTTCTTTTATAGTTAACCTCAAATTTGCAGGGTAAGTCACCCTGGCCTGCATCCTGAGCTCCATTGCTCTTTAAAAACACATTATTCGGGGCGGCCAGGTGGCTCAGCGAGTAAGAGCACTGGCTCCAGTGTCTGGATGACCTGGATCAAATCCGGGCTCAGATACTCAGCACCACACCCAGAAATAATAACTGGCTGTGTAACCTTGAGCAAGTTACTTAACCCCAATTGCTTTAAAAAAAAAATAAAAACACATTATTCCATTTCCTCTGGAATTTTCAAGAGGATTTTATACTATTCAAATTTCCTTTCCTTTTTATTTGAAAGTTTTTCTTCTGATAACTTGCATAACTTCCTATTTCTGAACTTAATTGTTTAATTTAACTACTATGTGTTTTGGAGTTTGTAGCCTTGTTTTTTGTTTCTGGAGGCAGCTTAAGAATTCTTTTAATTGGTATTTTATTTTCCACATTCAGAAATTCTGGGTAGTTCTCTTATATTGTTCCTTGCATTGTGGTGTTCAAGTTTTTCATCTTGTTTTGTTCTTCTGTGAGAGCTATGATCATTAAGTGGTCTCTATGAATACTGTATTTGAGATCAGTATATTTTGCTTACACAGTGAGCATATTTTCTTTTAATGTTACTGTTTTTCTTCTCTTTTTCTAGAATTGTCCTTCACTTCTTTTAATTTGCACTCCCAATCTATTATTCTCTTTTTTTGTTTTTTTGATGAAGCTTGCCATTACTGATTCCAATTTTTCTATTCTGACCATTATTTTTTGCTATACAGGTCATAAATTCTGTTCTCATAATTCTCGTTTCTTTTTTTGAGACACTCAGGAATAGTGTGGTTTGTTTCCATGTTCTCCTCAAATTGGATTATTTTCCTTTATTTTGCAGCATTTCTTCATAGATGCCTGAACTCACTTACTAGATCTAGAGGCCATATTTTCTTCTGTTGTGAATATTTTCCCCACTGATTCATCTGCTTGTATTCAAGGTCTTTGAATTTTCTTCTTCCTGAGAGCTTTGGTAATTTTAATCTTTCCCCCACTCCTCTTTATTTTTTTACAGTTGTTCACTTTCTGTCTCCCCCTCTGATAGTGATTTCCTTGGTTTCTCACATCAGGAAATTCACAGTTCACCAGCCTAGGCCTCTGCCTCAATTGATTTTGGGCTTGACAGAACTGTCTCAAGCTTGATGCTGAATACTTCTCGTCAAGCTTAGTGGATTGCTGCATCGCCCCTTCCCCCCCCATGGTGCTTTGTCCCACTGCTTCTGCTGCTCAGTTCTCTGGGCAAGTACCAAGAGTTCAGAAAACTGTTGCATTATTGCTATAGGGTTGTCCGCCCCAGCACCAGCAATTCTGAGCTTTGCAGTACAGATGCTATGGGCTAAACTACTATTTGACATGCTTTTCTCCTGGGGTGCTGGCTCTTGGCACTATCATGGAAAAAGCTTCTGCATCCTGGAGCCAGGGTCTCCTTGGCACTGGAAAGATGGAGGGAGGAAGAGAGTATGGCACTGAGTTTTGTTAAAAGCCCATGTATTGAGTCTTTGGTTCTGTTAATGCAGCCTCACTGCCAGTGGCATGGGAGGTAGAGGAGAGTTGCCCAGTCAGGTCAGGATCAATGAGTATCAGTTCATGTTTTTTTTAAACTCTCTTTTAATTCCTAAATGTCCTAGACCAAGAGGTGACTGAAGTTGCTCTATATTTGGTGCATAATTTTTGTTTTGGAGAGATTTGAGATTTCATGAAGATCAGAGAAAATGTCTAGTCCCCAGTCTTGTTGTTTATATGACATTTTCACTTGAGCTACAGCTTTTTCATGTGTAGCTATGAGCTAACACACTTAGCCAGGCAACCAACAGAAACTAAACCCAATTAAGATTAAACCTGTTCTTTTAAATGGCCATGTCTGATGCTGATTCAAGGTCCATGGTACCACACAGATATCTGATTAAGAGTTATGAAATTCCTTGCAATCTTGATACATACCTGAGTGGACACTCACGTCTCTAGAACCCATTTAGGTGATTCTGACCACCACCTCCCAAACACACACACCCAATACTCTACTTCATAGGAACTGTGTGGAAGCTTCCTTACAAAAGGATATTTATTTCATCAGATCGTCTTTAATTGAAAATGAAGGTGGGGAAGAATAAAATGCTAATAGAAGAGTACAAGATCATTGTCCTCCACTCTTCTGGTTCTCAATCCTGCCTTTATCACAAAGAACTGCTTGAACCAACATCCCAGACTTTGGTGCTGTGTTCTAACCACTCTACATCCCCACACAAACCTAAAAAGGCTCCATATATCTTGTTATTGTATGTAGAAACTGAAATCATAGAATATTAGGCTGGATAGAACTGTAGTGCTGTACAGTTTACAAAGCACTTTTCCCGGTATAACCTTGTGAGGTAGAAAAAGTATCATTATCTCCATTTTACAGTTGAGGCCAAGAGGAAGCTTAGGGTATAAAAAAGAGATTGTCAGAGACAAGCTTGGCAGACTTTCTTTTGCTGGTTCCTCAATATCTCTCTCTCTCTCTCTCTGTCTCTCTCTCCTTTCTCTTTCCTTCCTCCATTTCCTTTTTATTTTCTCCTTTGCTGATTTATTCTTTCCTCCTTTGATCTCTTTTTTTTCCATTTCTGCTTTCCTTCTCCCTCTTTTCTGCTCATCCCTCTCTTCTCTCTCTCCTCTTTTTTCTCCCTCTTCTTCCTTTCCTTTCTTCTGCCTTTTTTTCTCTACACCTTTCCTAGAGACCTTCTGAGAATAGCATGTATTCTAAATAATATATTTTCTAAAATGCTCTAAATCACTATTGATTAGAGAAATACAAATCAAAACAACTCTGGGGTACCACATTACACCTATTAGATTGGCTAACATGACAAAACAGGAAAATTATAAATGCTGGAGAAAATGTGGAAAAATTGGAACACTAATGCATTGTTAGTGGAGTTGTAAACTCCACTGGAGAGCAGTGAAGAGCAATTTGTTACTATGTCCAAAGGCCTATAAAATGTGCATACCCTTTGACCCAGCAATACCTCTTCCAGAGTTGTATCCCCAAAAGATCATACAAATGGGAAAGGACCCACATGTACAAAAATATTCATAGCAGCTCTTTTGGTGGTGGTCAAGAATCAGAAATTGAGGGGATGCCCATATGGTCAAATAATTTGTGGTATATGAATGTAATGGAATACTATTATTTTATAAGAAATGATAGCAAGCAAACTTCAGAAAAATCTGGACTTACATGAATGGATACTGAGTGAAATGAGCAGAAACAACACACCAACAATCACATTATGCGAAGACTGACTTTGACAGACTTAGCTCTTCTCAGCAATGCAAGGATCTAAGACAACTGCAAAAGACTCATGATGTTCTCCACATCCAGAGAAAGAACTATGGAGTCTGAATATAGATGGATGCATACTATTTGCTTTTTTGTGTTTTGTTTTGCTTTGTTTCTTCTTTCTTGTGGTTCTAACCCATTGGTTCTAATTCTTCTTTACAACATGACTAATGTGAAAAAGTTTAATAAAAAAAGAATATATTTTCTACTCTCCTTTCTTTACCTCTCTTCCTCTACCCCCAACTTCCACTTTCCACCTTCCCCTCTTCCTCTCTCCCCTACTTCATGTATCTTTTCTTTCTTTTCCTTCTCTCCGCATAGCATTATTCTTAATTTCACAAGACAATTTTGTTTTTTACCTTCTCTTAAGGGAGGACTTGAGCTTCAGGGCCTGGTTCCTCAAATCTGAGACCATTGTGTGCATAGGATTCAGCTGTGAATAGTGCCAAAATTCTGGCCTGATGTTAAATGCTAGAGAAAACTGGGGTGGGCAAAGTAGGACTAAAACAGAGGATGTAACCTTGTGCTCATCTCCTCCATGTGCCCCTCTGAAATTAAGAGCTCTACAGTGATACTTGGTACTGTTCCCATTTTGTAGACAGAAAAACTGAGACCCAGAGTGTTAGATGACTTTACCAAAGGAAAAAGCTTGTAGTTTAAGATGGGAGAGAGGACGCAGAATAGTAAAAGGCATGAGGACACAGGAGCCATTGACCCATCTGTGCTTTCATTTGGGAAATCCAATGTACTCTGGTGTCACCATCACAGAGCTGCTGCAGTCACCCCCAGACAAAAAAAGCAGCCTCTAAAAATAAGCTCATTTGATGGCACATGACTAAAAATACCACTGCAGCAAGGGTGCCTGAGGAAAGACAGTCCCAGCTAATCCCCAGGGGACTGCAGCAGTAGTGGTGAGCAAGCCTGAGATCTGAGGCCTCCATACATACACACATACATGCATGCATGCATATGCAAGCACACGCTAATATGTACACGTATATAGGCACATGAATGCATAGTTCATGGACACCACGGGGAGGACAAAAGAAGGAAAATGCTTAGTCCCAGTGCTGGAGAAAGTGACAGCTTGGCTGGGAAGACACATTAAAAATTCAGCAATACAATACAAAGCAATGTGAGGTTGTGGGCTGGCCTGGTCGATAAGTATTTATTAAGAGCTTACTGTGTACCAGGCACTGTACTCAACACTGAATATACAAAGAAAGGCAAAAATAGTCTTTACCCTTAAGGAGCTCACAGACTAATGAGGGAGAGTGGAAAGGTAACTAGGGAGTGCAGCAGATCTAGCCCTAAACGTGGAGTCAGTCAGACTGTCTCAGACACTTATTAGTTATGTGACCTTGGGCAACTGACTTAATCCTAATTGCCCTGCCTTCCCCCTCCAAAAATGCAAAAAAATAAAAAAAATGCTTATTCCTTTCACTTTCCTCCCCTTTCCACTCTTTCTCTTCCCCTTTCTCTTCTTCCCCTCTCCCTTCCCTTTTCCCTTCCCCTTTCCTTTCCTTTTCCTTTCCTATTCCATTCCCCTTCCCTTTCCCATTTCCTTCCTTTCCCCATTCCCCTTCCCCTTCATATCTCCTTCCCTTCCCCTTTCCTTTTCCCTTCCCCCTCCCTTTTGCTTCCTTTTTCTTCTTCCCTTTATTCCTACCAAAACTGTAAACTCCTTGAAGGCAAGGATTATGTTATATCCAGTTCATATCTTCCATAGGGCCTAGCACAGGGCTGACGTTTTGTAATAGGGGTTTAGTGAATACTTATGGACTGATTGCTTCTTCTTTTTTTTTTTTAAGTTAGAGGGGCTAGCCAGGGACAGAGGCTACAGGGAGCCTGTCTCCTTAGTTCTTGATGATTGTTGCACCAGAATTTGGATTTGAGGGTGGGGTGGGTTAGCTGTGCGGAAAGGACTCAGAATAATGGAATAATTGCTGGTGCCAAAAGTAACCCACAGGAATTCATTACAAACACAATTAAAGTCACCAAAAACTCTTACTTAATGTTTGTTTTGTCCTGCCCTATATTTAGGCCCAGCAGGAGACAATGGAATCAGACCAACCTGTTCTTCTCAGCTAGGCAGCCTCATCCCACCAAAAAAAAAAAAAAAGAAATAATCCAAAGATAAAGCAAATTGACAGCTATTTTGTGCTAATGGGCCCTATTATTTCCTAAGGTGACAGGCATGAAAATTGGAGCCATTTCTAGAGTCTAAAACAAATTCCTAAAAGCCCACATTCATTGCTTCACACATAATACAAGTCCTCTAGAATTCCATGGGGGAAATGAAAACTTTATTTGAGCTCTGAAGCTATTTGAAGAGAAAGAAAAAAAGAACTATTTATGACCCATTGCCTACACTTTGAGAACGGATTGCAAGTGTTTTGAAATGAACTTCTGGAGAGTTCATCAGACCACGAGGAGAGATTATCTATTGTTTGGGCAATAAAAAATATGTACTGTGTGCCACATAATTGACTGGCACTTAATAAAATCTTGATTTTCATTGCAGTGCTTTGAAAGGAATGGAGTAAATTGAATTGAAGTACCAGGGCTTGAATAATAATAACTAGCATTTATAGAGTGCTTTAAGGTTTGCAAAGAATTGTACATGTTATTTCATTTATCCTGACAATAGCCCTGTGGTGCAATTGTCACCTCCATTTATGGATGAGGAAACTGAGGCTGAATGAAGTCAAGTGACTTGCCTAGGATCAAATAGCTAGTATCTGAAGCAGGATATAAATTTGGGTCTTCCTGACTCTAAATCAAGAACTTTACCCACCATACCACCTAGCTACCATTGATTTGAGATTAGCATAATATTCTGATTAGAGTCATTTGTTGACTTAAAAAAAATTTCACATCTATAGGAAAAACAAAAAAAGGAAATCATTGGGCGAAGTTTACTTATGACCTCAGGAATATGACCCAACCTGTAGTTCTGGTCTAACCTCAGAAAAACAACAGGGAAATTCAGTGAACCTGTTTCAAGCAATACTGCAAGGAATTCAGCATCCCAATTTAAAAATGTACCCTCAACCTTGGGCAAGTCACTTAACTCCAGTTGCCCTCCAAAAAAAAAATTAAAATAAAAATGTACCCTCCATGGGAGGCCCCATTGTCTGATAGTGCCCAAAGGAACCATCATTGTTGATAAAAGGGCAAAGTTGGAAAACCCACTTTTCCCCATCCTCATTCCCCCTCCCCCTTTCTCCCCATATATTGTCTGAATCCATTATAGGTGAAGCAACAATTGAAAGAGGTTTGGAATCATTCATTCAAGACTTTCAGCAGAAATACTGTTGTAGATGGAGATGTTGTAAGGTATATAATTACAAAGGTATAAGGTTACCCCAATTTTGGTTTTATATATATATGTTTTACTATCAATTTGGCCATTTACATTCTGTTTCACAAAGTAAATATTCTCCAATAAGTGGTTCACTCCTTTTAATCTTCATTCTTAAATATCTCTTTCTACTTTGGGGAGAGACTGAGACTTCTGGTCAGAAGGAAGAAGTATATCTGGTCCCAGGAAGGAAGGACTTCTAATTCTAAGGAAGAGGGGTGTCTAACTCTAAGGATGAGGGACTTATGATCTTAAGAACAAGGGACTTCTAATCCTCAGGGAAAGGATATCTAGTCCCAAAGAGAGGAAACTTCTGTTCCCAAGGGAAGGTGCATCTAGTCCTAAAGAGAAGCTATGTTATTCTGAAGCTATGCTGCTTCTGGAGTAAAAAACCTAATCCCAGTATATTTGCTAGCCCATCAAGGCAAGATCCTCACCTTTTAAAAAACTGGCAGTCTAGTTGGAGAGATTATTCTCCAATTTATTGGAGATTTATTCAACACTTGGATGGTTCTATGATCTCATCACAAAAGGTGCCAATCCCACAAATCCCAGATGGCAATTTACCCATGCTCTCTTATCCTGTGTGATTATTGTCCATATTTTACAATAGACCCTCTACCTAGCATTCTCTGAACTTGTGGAAGTCACCCTCTCTTTTTGCATTTTGAGGGGATAAGTGGAATATTCAGGCTGCACATCTGTTATCCTATACCTTTGAAATGTAACAATCCTGCCACCCTTTCTGCTCATACATTTTCCTAGTGAAATCCTTTACTTTGTCTCTTGAGCCTATTTGTGCTCATCATGCAGATCAAAGAATCAGAGAATCCCAGAGTCATGATTGCAGAGGTCATTTAGCACAACAGGGATCCCTTCTACACTGCCCTTGATAAGTGAGCATAAGCCTTTGCCGGAGCACTTCCAGTGATGGAGAACTCACTACCTCCAGAAGCTACCCATTCTACTCTTTAATGACTCTCAATATTGCATTTTGAGTCACCTCCAACTTTGCTTCCTCAGCAATTGTGCTGTTCTGTGATTGGTTGTCATAGAACACCACCAAAAGTACATTCCAGTACTCTAATGACCCTCTGATCTCAGCAATGTGGGCATCAGCGCTAATGACATCTGTCCATTCCGTATAATTCTTGTCCACATCTTCCCATGAGATTTTCATAAAGGGTCCATTCAGTGTGCTGAGCATCCTCCTGGCATTCTCTTGAAATTGCATTCAAGCCAGTGGTGCACAAGGGCTGTCTGTCTCTTATTCTCACTACACACCCAGGTCATCTTTTTTTAGTTGTACACGTCTCTGATGACATCTTTCACACTATTGATCCTGTGTAATTGCTTGTTTGAAAAGTGTTGCAGCCTGTTCATGTCCACCATGCTCTACAATGTCTCTTGGGTGATCTTGAACTTCAATTCTTCAGAGAGAAAGTGTTGTGCTTCATGACTGATAACCATGCAACATCACCAGGAAAACTTTGACATTAAAAAGATGGACCATTGTTTCAAGCAGAAGCTTGGGGATAATTAGAGGACCTCTGCAATTTTTCAAGGGCAATTCAACCTGTTTTCTTCCTCCTGCCCAAATCTGAGCCCATCCCATTAACCATCTGTGTTATCTATCCAAAATGCATACATACATGCACAGGCATATGTATATGCCTGTGCATGTATGTATGTTTATATAGACAGACAGACAGACAGATAGATGATAGATAGATTGATTAGCTCTAAACACTGTCCATCTATGTGAATATTGTAGTCTGGATAATAGGCATTATTTATCTTCTCGTTTTTTCCTATGTTAAGTTAAACCCTTTTGAGTGTATATGGATTTTATTTAGCAGGCTCTGCCTGGGATTTGTTACATAATAGTTCCGGTAAACAAGAGAATCAGGAGGATCTTGTCATCTATACAGTATCCTTCTTCCATTTGGACTCTTCCCTGGAATCCTTTATGAGAGTCGTAAACACCCTTGGTGAAATTATAGTGTCCTGATCTATGCCTGACTCAAAATTAATACTCAGAGGGCTATTGAATAGAATTATCTCTGTGGATACATTTGTCAAGGATTCTTGTATGATATTAACATATGCATGAGAGATGCTCTGTTGGAGAAAATTTTTAAGGCAGCATTTTGCCCTGTCAAATTAAATGCTTTTTAATAACCAGTAATATCTTGTATACATTTTAAGGTAATTTTATGTTTTTAAAAAAGGTTGCCTTCTATGCAATGTCTTACCAAAAAAGCTACTTGTTTCTTTATCAAGGAAAACTTTGATGGGGAGGTTGATTACTCTCATAAAATTTTTATATAAATGGGAAGGTAGGCGTATGGGTCACTGTTTATGTATATGCTTGGTTGCCTTTTTTCTTTTCTTTTTATTTTGCAATAATAAAGTCAGAGATATTCTTCCTTGTTTTTGGTACCTTTCTTTCCTTCAGCACTTGAGAATCCATCTCTCGATGCTCATAAAAATGGGTCACCTCCAGCATGGATATTTTCCATGTATCCTTGGTCTAATCCGGCTGTTTCTCCCATTTATGTTTTCTTAAGTGCCATTTCTACTTCTTTAGGAAGTGTCTCCAGGGCTATGATGTTACAGCCCAAGTGTGGTGGTTCTAGTATCATTAATGTTGAAAATCAATCACTGTGGAAACCTGGCAGATGCATTTAATTTCTGGGCTATTTGTTGTCCTTCCAGTTTTATCTTTAAATGCTCTTGAGATGATCTGAATTAGTTGAGAAATTAGGCTAGTCAAAATTAATATATTTTCCTTCATCCAGTTCCCATTTCTCAGTATCAAAAATTGACTTGACATCTAGTTCAGAAATAACAATCATGTCATAAACCAGCTATTTTTTGATCATTAAGATATTGTCAATTTCTTTCTGGAGAGGTGCCAGCCATGCCTAACTCTTTCTTTAACAATAGTGATAAGAACAACAAAACATAATACCACAACCATAACACTGACTTCTTTTTATGATATACAGATTGGAGACTGAGTCATTTATTAAATGTTGGCCTCTTTCATTTATTGATCCTCAAATAATCCCCCCACTCCATATTTTTCTCTATTCCGTTCTGTGACTTCATACTGAAGTCACTGAATATCAATGCATTATGTTGATTTGGTTTGGAGGATCACGTCAAGCTCTTCATAGAATTTCTCTACCTGTTTGTGGCCTATGATTTCCATTACTTTTATGGTGGTCTTTTAAAAAAAATATTTACATTGAGCACTGGGAGGTATCTTGGCCAAGTAGTCCATGAAATATTTTTTGTTGCTTTGGATATAAAATAGAACCAATTTTATCAGTTCCTAAATTTGCCTTCTGAAGAAGAAGCATTTAGCTGCAACTTCCTTATGTCTTCATTGATTAATTCAAGTCACCTGGCTCAGATAAATTACATCCCTAAGCCTCTCTGTGTAGCCTGGGTGTGACACTGAGCAATTCACACTGGTAATGTTGAATACAAGAATGACTTAAATTTGTAGTATCTGCACCTGCCTCTCCTTCTCTCTGAGAGGTCTGGTTCACTCATATCCAATCTGTACTTACAAATATAAGTCTGAAGGGTTTTCTCAAGGCAGAAGATGGCTATAACTGCCATGCAGCTACAACTCACTCTGAGGGCCCTGAGGGTTACTGCTGTAGCTCATAAATCACTTAAATCACTCCCACTTGTGTGTTTCTCATTTACACAATTTTTTCATAATGATTCTTAACACTAAACATTTGCTAATTGAGAAATCAAAAACTAGAATAATCTTGACATTTATTCACTAGAAGACAAGGCAGGAATAATCAAAATATAACAGTATACCCATATATCAATATACACAGTATCTATGGGGGAGATTGGGCATATATTTGCAGGAACCAAATAGTAAGGATAACGAATAGGGAAAGCCAGGTGCCTGAGGAAACTCATGACTCTGGACTGCAGACCTATGTTTTGGCAGTCTCTTTTAGGGCACAGTTTTCATCATGGCATCTGTTTGTCTTCTGAGGTTGCAACCCATTTATCATTAGATAAGGATCTCATGGTTAACATACCAAATAATTTATGTGTGTAGAGAACTTAAAATTGGGGTTCTTATCACTCTTTTTTGTACTTATTTGCTGATGTTGGTGAACAAGTAGAAGGGCAGGGAATAATTTTGTATTTTCCTCTGTTTCTTGTGTTGCCATTGCCAAAGAATAAATCACCTTATTGCCTGCTGGCAATAAGTTTTTCCACATTTAGTTAGGCTAGTCTGTGGCTAGCAAGCCCTGTCTTAGTTCCATAACTGAAGCCTTTTGAGACTGATAAAAACTGCTAGAGCTTGTGTTCCATTTGGCACAGTCTTTGAGGGCCCAGGGACACCTCCCTGCTAGGAGTGTTGTAGTAAGACAGTTGGGGGCCTGTCTGTTATAGACAATAAGTTCTTTTTCTCCCCCTTATGCCCTCACACTACATACTTCTGGTGACAGTAATGGAAGTACAATGAAGCTCAGCTCTTGCCTGTTCAGTGCCTTCCCCCTCTATAGCACTGTTTTAGCCCTCGGCTCTTGACTTTGCCAGCACCCTCTGGCCATGGTGCTGACAGGTGGTAGTCAAGTAGTTCCAGCTACCACATTGACTAGCCCAGCAGATGTTCCCTCTCTCTAGCTCTCCAACACCAAAAAATGGGCTCAGAACCCAGGATAAACAAACCGCTGAACCAGTAAAGGCCTGAGAATAATGCTGACAGTGATGGTGAAGCAGACAGAGACTCCAATTTGAGAAGTGATGGAAAATGAGAACCAGTTCAGTGGTCATTTTAAATGTCTTAGAGGTCATAGAGGTTCTGGTCTATAGGATTAGTGATGGGTGTACATGCTGCTAATGCTAACTATAGTATATCTCTTCCTATAGGAAACCTTACTAGATTAATCCTAATACACGTAGACTAATCCTCTCATCTATGAATCTCCAGCACTTGTAGATTCAATGTGTAAAGGCTCCTTTATTCAGAGGGATGAGGGCATGGGGAATTCCAGGTTATCAAGCATGATTAACTAAGATATTTTAAAAGTTACCTCATTCTAAGACAACTCCAAAAGGCTCATGATGGAAAATGCTATTCACATCCAGAGAAAGAACTAGCAAGTCTGAATGCAGATGGAAGCATATTATTTGCTTTCTCTTTTTTATTTTGTTTTGTTTCTTCTTTCTCGTGTTTCTATTGGTTATAGTTCTTTACAATATGAGCAATGTGAAAATATAGTAATATGGATGTGTATGTAGAGCCTACATCAGATTACACACTGTCTTGGGGAGGGGAGAGGGAAGGGAGGTGGAGAAAATTTAAAACTCAAAAGCTTGTGGAACTGAATGTTGTAAACTAAAACTAAATAAACAAAAATTAAAAAAATTACCTTATAGGCAGGGATGTGCTTTTAAAATACCCAGCTATCTGAAAAAATGCATGCAGGACATACTTTTAAAGTTTAATTTGCATTATTAATATTTTCTCCACCACTTCCTTATTTGATCAACAAAAAATAAATCAAGTCCTGATTTGTAAAATTTGCAAATTTCCAAGGTGTAAATGCTCACACTGAAAATTTAACAACTGGCTCTTCTGGTAGGAGCAGCTTCTAGCTTATGGGTCATGAAGAGGATTGTACAATTTGAAAGGGATCTTAGAGAGCTTCTCATTTATTTTACAAGTGAGTAAACTGAGGTCAAGTTTTCAATTTTCAAAGATCGAGATATGAGGGCAATGGACTAAGTAAGATGGATTTTCATTTTTTTACAGATATTGATTCATAATATGTATTGCTATATATCCTCATTATTGGATCTGGTTATGTGACCCCCAAACCTCCTAAATGATAAAGACAACATGATTATCCGTGTTAATAAAATAAAAAATTTTGAAAATATACTTAAAAGTCACCTTTGTAGTGAGCTTCTCTTGCATGACAATACAAATATTGAATGATGATAATAGCTAGCATTTATGGCTCTTTAAGGTTGGCTAAGCTCTTTACATGTTGTCTCATTTGATCCTCACAACAACTCTATGAGGTAGGTGCTATCAGTATCCCCATCCTCTGAGGCTCAGAGAGGTTAAGTGACTTGTCCAAGGTTATGTAGCTAGTAAGTAAACAGCATTCAAACTCAGGTCTTCCTAATTCCAAGCCTCGAACTCTATCCCCTCTTCTACCTAGCTGTCAAATGAAACACAATGAATCTTTATTTGCTGGTTCAGAAGATACTTATAGTTTTTCAGGATTAGCTTTGTGAGCACGAATTACTTCTTACTCTATGTTTTCAGGTCTGTGCCCATATAGGGTGTTAATAAGAAAAGGGCATAGTTTATAGAATTCTAGATAACAGAATTCATCATGTTGTTTGGCCTCCCCATGAGACTTTTCAGAAGTATTCCTAAAGACATCTTTCTGTCTCTCTGATTGGATTATATAGATGAATTCTCCCTATCTGTAAAATGGGGTTATCAATAGCCATAGGACCTACCCCACAGGGGCACTTCAAAGTTCAAATAAGATAGTATGCCAACTGGATCAGATACCATGTCCTGAAGGACTTAGACCTTTCATCTCCAAACTCCCTCCCTGGGGAACCTGATTAATTGTTCTGCTTAATGAATGCCTTATGTGACCCATTATATTATATCTAGCCATATTCTGCCTTATTCCTGAGACATCTCTTCCCTAGACACCTTGATACTTTGTGAGTGCCCTCTGTACCCTGACCTTTCCCTCATATCCATCTCCCACTTCTAAGACCATAATCCAATATATACCATCGTTATTACTAGAAAGGGAGTGTCAATCCACTTCCCTCCTTGGGATGGCCTCTACTTACTATTCTTGTAACTTTCCAAGTCAAAATATTCCTTTCCGGTCACCATTTCCTTTGTGTTGTTTCCTTCATTAGAATGTCAATTCCTTGAAGGAAGATACTGTCTTCAGTTTTATTTTTATATCCACAGTTTAGCATAGTGCTTGACATATATTAAGGACTTGAAATTCATTCATTCATCATATACTCAGTTTCATGGGATTTTGTTTGTTTTGTGTCTAGATTTTAAAAAAATTTCACCAGTAGAGGGAGCTTTGGATGAAAACATTCCTTCTTCCAAAGCAGATTTGCTATGACTATGAAATTTATAGTTTTAGAGTTTTCTGAGGAACTGACAGATTAAGAGACTTGCCCAGGGCAATAACCAGTGTGTGTCAAAAGCAATACTTGAACCCAAGCCTTTCTGACTCTGAGACCAGCTCTCTCTCCTTGCCATGCTTTTTATTGCTAAATAATTATTAGAAACTGTTTGAGAGTAAGGCATCTTCCACCTGACTGCTGGCCCTCTGGGATTGTAGATCTCTTGGTTTTCCTCCCAGTTCCCAGCCCAGGACTGCCCAACAGTAGACTTAGTAAAGATTTATTGCTGAATAGATGAATGAATAAATTGGATGAATGAATACCTCTCTTATCAGACTGGGAGTTTACTGAGATTAGATAACTCAGAATCTTCCCCAGAGGTTACTGTGGGTTTTATTCCAGTCAGTGCTTTCAATTCAATTCTGTGCAATTCAATTCAACTTTTTTCAAAATCCAGTGCGTGCTCAAGCAGGGAGAGTATAAAGATAAAAAATGACATTACTTCTGCCCTCAAAGAGAATACAGTCTAATAGGGAGGTTGTTTTAGCTTGTTTTCTCCTTATCCCAACTCAAAGGTTGTTGCTTCCTTCCCCCATTCCCAGTCCCTAAATTCTAGGGCAGGACTCTGCACAGAATAGGCCTTAGTAAATGTTATTCAATGAATGAATCCAAGTCTCTCTCATGAGACTATTAGTACCTTGAGAATGGAGTCTTCTGGCTCCTCTGCACAGCTCCTGGCCTAGGACCCTGCAGGAAGGAGGCACTTAATCTATTTTGTGGACAGACTGCCAGAATCATGGTTGCAGAAGCCACAAAGTCCTGCTCCTTTCTCAGCAGAACCCCATCCCTCACACTCCCCACCCCATGCCCAAGGAAACATTCCTTTCTTAGGGAGGAAAAATACTACTACTCAATTCAGCAGGGATAAAGAAACACCGAAATCAGAAGGCATTATTTCTCAGTGGGAATTCACGAATGGGGTCCATGAGGGGAGGGCTGCCTGTCAGAAAGGGGAAGGGGAAGGGGCAATATCTATTTTGTAGATGAAATACCCATCTTCTCTGGGTGTCCCAGCACTGTCTTTGTCTCCCACCAATCCCAAGTCTGAGGTTGTGGTCTCCCTCTCATACAGACAGCCTCTCCAACATGCCCATTAATGCTGTCATTGCTATTAACTGCCAGGAGACTTGGCATTTCCTTTAAAAAGAGCCTCAAAGAGCAGCAAGCTTCATAGATTTCCTTCACCCCACAGCCCACCTCCCACCAACCACCTACTAACCATCCCCTCTCCATACCCCCCTCCCTCGTTTACCCACCAATTCTTTCCATTCAGTGTTTCTGGCCAAAATGCCAAGGAAAAGTTCTGCTCTCTGCCCTTACTCATTCTGGTGGTAGGGGGAAGGGTAAAGGATAGATCTGGTTCTTTTCTTAAGGCAGAAAAATTGCCTCCTTTGCCTTTCAACCACCTCCTTGTTCTCACACTGTATGTGGACAGCAGGGTCTTGCTTTATGCAATAGAAATAACACCTTATGGAACATTTTATACTTTCAAAGCTATTTTGTGCCCATTGTCTCATTGATCCATACAATATCCCTTCCAGTCAGGGAGAGAAGTAATCATTACCGACAAGTACATAGGAAGACACTGAGAGGTTGAGTGACTCATCAATGTCACTCACTAGTAACCAGTCAGTTTTAGAACAAGGACTAGAAAGCCTGTCTGCTCCTTCTCAATACAGTTCTCTTTTCACTTCACCAAGGTAGGGCTATATATTCAATTGACCTTCTGTAAATCAAATCCTATTAAAAATACTGGGGTAGGAGGTGGCTAGGTGGCGCACTGAGTAAAGCACTGGCCCAGAGTCAGGAGGATCCGAGTTTGGTTCCGGCCTCAGACACTTAACACCCACACAAAAAAACTAGCCGTGTGATCTTGGGCAAGTTACTTAACCCCAATTGCCTTCCAAAAGGCAAAAAAAAAAAATACTGGGGTGTTGGGCAGGGAGGAAGGGAGGCAGGGTACTCACTCATTGTTCAAGGGAGCCCTGCAATGTATTTTCTTTAAATACAAGTAATCCCTACTTATAAACCCAATTTCTGTTTATAAATTCATTTTCTCCATTTGTGTTGTCATTTTCACATGGGGTCTATTTATACAAAACAAAATATGAGGTTGATCAGGACCAGGACCTACTACTGATCCTCTCCTCCCCAGTCCCCTTGCCCATAAAAAGATGCTGTCAATTTTCAAATTTAGAACAGTTCTGGGATTGGCTCCTGTCCTATAGGAACCAGAGATAAGACCAGAAGAAGTAGGAAGAGTTTTTTTCCAAGTGATCTCTTTCCTAGACTCTGGTTGATGTTCTGCTGTTTCCATTTAAAGTAATATCAATATAGCCTTAAGAACAACTTTGAGCAGCTAAGTTATTTTGACTATTATAAATACCCAAATTAACTGCAAAGGACCTATGAAGAAAGATGCTATCTGCATCCAGTGAAAGAGCTGATAAATAGAAGTATGTGTAGAATGGTTTAACACACACACACACACACACACACACTTGTGTCTAATAGTAGCCATCTGGGGGGGTGGCGAGGGGAAGAAAAGAGTAAAAACGTTACATGATAATTTTATTGTATATTTAAAAGGAATAGCAAGTTGTACATAATAGATTTGTAGTTTCATGTGCAATCATCTTTTTTTCTATTCTACTATGTTATGGAAATGCTTCTTTTATTTCTTAAATTCATGATAAAATTTTAAAAATCATTCCTTGGGCTTCCTTTGGGTCTAAACCCACCTGTATCTACCCAATAGCCTACTTGCCTTTCTCTTCTATTACTATCTCCTTAATTGACTTTCTTTGTATACTCAGTGTTTAGCGCAGTACCTGGAACATAGTAAGAGTGAGGAAGATCTGAGTTCATTTCTGGTCTCAGATACTATCTGTGTAACCCTGGGCAAGTCACTTAATCCTGTTTACCTCAATTTCCTCATCTGTAAAATAAGCTAGAGAAGGAAATGGTAAATCACTCTAGTTAATCTTTGCCAGGAAAACCCCATGGACAGTATGGTCTGTAGGATCACAAAGAGTCATAACATTACTGAAAAACAACAAATAATGGTTTGTTGACTTGGCTACCTATGACCTGCCGGCTGTTTCACTGTCATTGACTATTAGTCTCTCCTGGGTGTCTTCCCTTATGGTGACCAGAGACACAAAACAAGAGCAGACGGGAGGAGAAGGAAGTGGATTAAGGACCCCAGCCCAACTCAAGGGCATTGGTTGTTCTTAAGAGCAGAGTAAACCTCGGACCCAGGAACGAATGAAGAACCAGATCTTGAGTGGGAAGAGAACTGAATTCCTGTCAGAGAAGCTAGGCTCAAATCCTGAATCCTCAATTTACTGTGTTTGTGACCATGAGCAAATCACTGGATTTTTTTTTTTTGCAATGCCCTTTCCAGCTCTGAATTGAAGATGCACTGGTTTTAGCTACAGAGCACAGAGCATGTGTTAATCTAGGGGAACTCTAGCCACGCTCCCCTTTATTGTGGGGCCATCTCTTCCCTCGTGCAGCTTGATACCTGGCAAGTGCCTTCGGTATTACTTTCCTCCTCCCTTCCAATTCTGGACCCATAGTCCAATCAAAATCTCCATTGCTACTGTTATGGTTCTATTCACCAATCCTGTAACTTTCCAACCTCCTTAGCCCCCATTCCCTTGGTGTTGTCTCCTCCATTAGAATGTAAGCTCCTTGAGGGCTGGCACCGTCTTCAGTTTTATTTTTATATCTCATACTTAGTATAGGGCCATTGTAGGTAGGTAAAGTATGTAACTGACAGATGGTGTAATTTTGAGGGGCACTGGATAGGCTCCAGAAGTCCATAATTATCTCTCCCACAGGATTACAACCCAGCCTGATAGTTCAATTCCCTTAGATTAAAATTAAAATCCCTCAGGAGGATAACATATTAAGTCTTTCTCAGACCTTCAGGACCTCCATTTCCTCTGTATAATGAGAATGATGTCTAAGTTTCTTTCCAGAGCTGATATTCCCTGATCTTATGATTTAACTTCCCCTAGAAGCAAATTAATTTATCAGATCCTTTCCATATGGCAGCTAGCTGGAAACAGGTATTGATAGGAGGGAAAGAGAGAAATTCAGAGTCAGGGGCACTGTTTGCTTGGGGACAACAGGTCTAAATGAGGACCCTGGTCATCCAGAGGTCAGCACCAGGTACAGAGGATGAGGAGGGGAGGAGAAAGGGATGTAGGTGGGCTGTCAGGTAAGTCAATACAGATTTCACTGGCTTCTTAATCTTGCTGCCTAACCCAAATGTCTTATCCTCCATGGAATCTTTTCTGATCCATACAGTTGGTAATTATCTTCCCCTGGGATGTGGCATAGCACTTGGCTTTTCAATTCTCTAATGCTCCTTTAATAAGAAGAACTTACATTTGTATAGTGCTTTAAGGGTCATAAGACCACAGAGATAGAGCTGGAAAGAACCCCAGGAGTCTAGTCCCTTTGTTTTACACATGAGGAAAATTAATCCCCAGAGATGAGCGGTCACTAACTCCAGGTCTCACAGAGAGTAAATGGAAGAAATAGAATTGGGATCCAGGTTCTCTGACTTCAAATTCAGGTTTAGAAAACCTTTCTATGAGTTCATCCTTCATTTTAAAGAGGACCAATGACAATATGTTCATCTGATCCTTATAACAACTTTGAGAGGGAGGTCCTGCTAGCATGAACAACTTCATTTTATGTATATTATAGTTTTGGGGTGTATGGGTATTCAGGAAGACTGATACCTCTGGAGTGAGGACTTGCTGAACCCTTTTCAGGGATGCTCATCCACCTTTGGTATCTACCTATCACCCAGCCCTCACTTGTGGCTCTGAGAAGCTGTAGGCTATGTAGTGGCCACACCCCAGGGTAACTATCTTGGCAGACTGGCTAAACCAGGTTGAGGGTAACTGACAAATCTCAAACCTGTAGGTGAGTTAAGGGGATGTTTATGCCAAGCATGTGAACACTTCCCCCGGTGTAATGGATGGATGGGAACAATTTGTTCCAATGGCCACGAAGTTGGTTGAAACAGAGTCTACTGAGAGCTTAGAACCTGGTCATATATTGGATATACCAAGGTCATCCATTGCATCCTGGGCCATTGCTAGTTCTCCCTTTTGTTTTGCCACTGGACTTCAATGGCTCTGGAGGAGATAGTGAAGCTGGTGACGTTGCATAAGTCTGCCACACTTGGATCTAACTCCCTCCAAACCAAGACATTAGGGTGGCGCCATTGGTCCTTTTTAAATGGGAGGATGAACAACATTATAACGCTCTGTTTGCAGCCTTGCAGATTGACTTGTAAGCTCCATGAGGTCAGAGACCATGCCTTATCTCAATGCCGTGTCTCCTCCAGCACCTAAGCACTACACCCCGCACATAGTAGGCCAGATTAAAAAAAATACTGGGTGTCCCTATGTTACCCAGCCTAGAAGCTCAGTAACCCAGGGACTACTCTAGCTTGCACAGTAGCCGTGACCTGGGCCATTTTAGCCCTCCTTAGACAACCCCTCTCCCACTTTCAGGGCATTAATACTGTACTTAGCTTGGACATACTGTTGTTAATATCCCACTGCAACTCAGGATATTGGGGCTCAAGAGATTTGCCCACCTCAGCCTCTCCAGGAGCTAGACCAGGGTTTTCCAAAATCTAGAGAGAGGGGCGAAGCAATGGTCAAAGTTATTAGATATGTTCAAGTGTAATATCTACATAAATACATCCATTGTTTTGATGAAAACAAAGTTCAAATCAAAGTCATCAAAAATGAGAGCAACATGACTGGGGCTAATTAGCTCCAAATGATAGTGAATGTAGAGCAGAGACTATTTAATCCAGTATGCATAAAGGAGGTAAAATCAGAGTCCAGTCTATTCTCAGCCCTGATCGGTCACTGTCACTGACAGCTGCAGTAAGCTCATGACACAGAGGGGTTGTATCATTATGATGCTTGCTATGGAGGGAGAGGAGTAGGAAAAAAAACTCAATTATTTCTTTAAAGAAAAGGCAGGTATCTACGTGAAGATAGAGATACAGATAGGAACTGGACCTGTGATTTAATTGTTGCAGCTAGGTGGCACAGTGGATAGAAAGCTGGGTCTGAAGTCAAGAAGAATCATCTTCCTGAGTTCAAATATGGTCTCAGATACTTAGGCAAATCACTTAACCCTATTTGTCTCTGTTTCCCCATCTGTAAAAGGAGCTGGAGAAGCAAACCACTCCAGTATCTTTGCAAGAAAACCCGAAATGGGGTTATGAATTGTCAGACACAACTGAGATGAGTGAATAACAACAAAAAGAGAATTTTGGAAAATCTCTGTACCTCTGTAGATATGAAACTGCTCTCTAGTTCACAACCCTAAAGAGACGCCAGGGTCAGAGGAAGACTTAATTTGAGGTTTTCGTGACTTCGAGGCAAATCTGCTGTCCTCTACAAATTCAAATTGAAAATGGAGGCCACCGACCTGTATGTAAGTATCTCTGAGAGCTACATATTAACTGTTTTCAATTATAATGGAATCTATGTTTTATTGTGTTTTTAAATTTTTGCTAAATATTTCCCAATTACATTTTAATCTGGTTGGGCTTCACTCAGCTGAAGATACATGTCTGACACCTTCACACAACATGATACTTGCCTTACTGGAAACCATGGAAGTAGACACTTATTAAACATGTTTGTCGAATTTCATTGCATTACACCAAATTGCTGCAGACTGACACGGTGTCTGGGATAACGAGAGCCTGGGAAGAGTCTGTGAAGTGGTAATTAGTTCCTAGTTTCAGAAACAAGTCCTAGGGAAGAGAACATCCAAGGAAATCTCCTTCCTTACCCAATTCCACTCTGATATCTGTATAAAAGGCTGCGTCAGATGATGTCACAAAACACCAGCAGGTGGCGTTGTCTCAGAACAAATCTATCTTTCCCTACCAAAAGTTTGAATCTTTCAGCTCAGCTTTTGGGAAGCAAAGGGATATTCTTAGCAATTTGTTTAACCCTTCTTTCATTTCCCTCTAATCCCATCATGGGAACATGAGTCTGTGTTGGGTCGCCCACCCTGATGAAGTCCTCAGGTCCTGGGCACTACTCAGTGGCTGCTCAGGGGTGGGTGGAATATCTCAACCCTGTTCAACACATTACTATAACGGCCAATGACCTTGTCTCTCTTCCTCTTCTCTCCCTCTCCCTCTGTCCTCAACCTTTCTTGAATCTCACTGTTAGATGCTCTCATCTAAAACAGGGAAGGAAGACCTTAATTTGAGTCTCCGTTCTAATACATGGCCATTTGCCAAGTGATCTCCCATTTGCTGTGTGACCTTGAGTAAGTTCACTTCAACTTCAGTAACACTTAGTATTTATATAATACTCTAAGGTTTGCAGAGCACCTTACAAACATCTCACTTTTATTCTCACAATGACCTTGGTAGGTAAGTGCTATTATTATCACCTCCATTTTCACATGAGGAAACTGAGGCAGATAAAGGTTGCATCTTTCCCAGAATCATACAACCAGTGAGTGTTTGAGGCCTCATTTGAACTCAGGTCTTCTGACTCCAAGTCTAGTGTTCTATCTATCGTACAACCTTCTGTACCTCTGTTTTCTTATCTATACAAGGAATAGAAGCTCCTTGAGAGCAGGGACTCCTTCATTTTTATCTTTGTACATACAAAGCCCAACACAATACTTTACACACAGGATCATATATTTAGAGTCCAAGTCCCTCATTTTACAGATGAGGAAACTGAGGCCTAGAGAGTTTAAGTGACTTCCCCAAGGTCATAGAGGTAATAAGTATCAAAGATGGGAATTGAACCCAAGTCCTCTGATGCTAAAGAAAGGCTTGTTGAATTGAACCCAGGAGGTTGGACAAGATGGTCTCTATTTATTCACTTACCTAATTTGTTTATTTATTAATTCATTTATCCATCTATCCATTCATTCATTCTTAGTTTGTTAGTTCATTCATTTGTTTGTCTCTAGTTTGGGTCTTCCTATCCCACCCAGGCTGGAATTACCAGGGCCATTCATGACCCCATCCCATTACTGATCAGTGGACAAGCTTTAACCTGCTCCATTTTCTGTCCAGGACTATTCACCCCTCCTTAAGCAGCCTGGTGGTACTTCCTCCTGGGGGCTAGCCATATTGATGTTGGACTCAGGATACTCTTTAAGACTAGACTGTAAGTAGGCTTAGCCTATAAGAGCCCAGAATTCCTGACCTCAAGTAATGCATCATCCTTAACCTTCTCAGTAGCAGGGTGTATAGGTGTGAGCCCCCATTCCCAGCTGACCACATGACCTTTACAGTTATTTCCAGATTATTACTCCCGTGATGAAGAACCTACAATAACTCCCTATTTCCTGATCCATCACATCCAAACATAGACCTGGCTCTGCTATTTTTAACCTTATCTTCCAGCAGGTACAGAATTGCTTTAGCCTTACTTCTTACAAGAGTCGATTTATCTTGTTCCCTGTGATTCCTCCCTCCTCCTCTTCTGAATCCTGTCCATCTGAGTAGTTGAGTTAGATGACCTCAAAGGTCTAGTAAACTTCCAAGAAGCCTTTACTGACTGGGATCATAGAATTGATAAATACCCTGGCATTCAGTAGCTGCCCAGAGTTGGAGGGAGGGGTGGAAGAGAGGCTAAGAGGAGGAAAGAGGCTTCCTCTGAGTCTTGGGATGGGGATAAAACAAGTTCCTTATTGAACTGGAAACTCCTTGATGGCAGAAATGACATCATCTCTGTACCCAGAACATCTAGGCTAGCACGACAGCTTGCAATAGAATGGAAACTGCTGGCTGTGATAGAGGAGTAACCATCCAGGGTTACCACAAGGTTGGAAAATTTGACCTTAATCCCTATGAAAATTTCCAAACTTCTCTTTCTCCCCCATGTACTCCTATTGACATCCCTCACCTGTTTCTAAGGGCCCAAGCTCACTTCATCTCTTTCTCCAAATTGGATTCTTTTTTGCCACTAGAGGGAAGCCAAGGCCCTCAGTTTCTTTCCATCTCTTTCTGCTGATGTTCTGCCATTTCAGAGAGCTCTGGGGAAGGAGTCTTCTATAGTGAAACTTCTGTTAGGATGAGATGAGATATTTGTAAAGACTTAATCGTGTCTGACTATTTTTGAGCCCATTTTTGGGCTTTTCTTGGCAAAGATACTGGAGTGGTTTGCCATTTCCTTCTCCAGCTCATCTTACAGATGAGGAAACTGGGCAAAAAGGTTAAGTGACTTGCCCAGGGTCACAGTCTGGTCTTAGTAGAGTCAGGACTAAAACTAATAGTGTATATTTATAAAGTGCTTTAAAGTTTATAAAGTATTTTCCTTATAACAACCCTATAAAGTAGGTAGTGTAAATATTTTAGTCGGGACTTGTAACTTCCACCTTGGGGAAGAACTCTGGATGTAGAAACTGGAAACCCCTCTAGAGTTTAAGAAAGTTTTCTGAGGCATTGGGAGGCTGTGATTTGCCCATGGGAACACAGTTATCATAAACCAAAGGCAGGACTGAAATTCAGGTTTAACTGACATCAAAGACCTCTCCATCCACAATATAATGTTGCTTCTCAATGAAAATATTATTATTCCCATTTAGCAAAGAAACAGCCTCAGGTCATATATCTAGCTAGGCCTCAAACCCATGTCTTGGCAGCTACAAGGTACAGTGGATAGAGTGCTGGACCTGGAATCAGGAGGACCTTAGTTAAAATCCAGCCTCAGATACCAGCCATGTGACCTTGGGCAAATCACTTAACCTTGTTTGTCTCAGTTTCCTCATCTGTAAAATGAGCCAGAGAAGGAAATGACAATCTACCCTAGCATCTTTGCCAAGAAAATCCCAAATGGGGTCACAGAGAGTCAGACACGACTGAAATAATGCAACACAAACCCAGGTCTCCCAATTCAATGTTATTTCTACTACACTGTTTCCCTAGAGATGACTGTTGATGGAGGTTATTGATGGAAGCTCAACTTGGAGTCCACCCCAAAGGACTATTAGTGGAGAAGAAACATGGAACTTTTATTCACTAAGATGGGCTCTGATATTGGGAAGACCGTAGGGTCTTCAGAAGAGCATTGAGCTAGAAGAGGACCCTAGAATCCACGTAGCCCAATATCCTCATTTCACAGATGAAGAAACTGAGACCCAGGGAGGTTCAATTACTTGTCCAGGGCCACACAACTGGTAAATATCTGAGGTGAGATCTGAAGCCAGGTCTCCCTGAGTCCAAGACCAGCTCCCTGTCTGCTAAGTCATGCTGCCTTTCAAGAAGGTCTGGTTTCCATGAGGCAGGAAGGAATTCTGCCATTGAGCCACCCATGCAAACCCATGGGACTGTATGAGTGCCTTTCTAGGAGTGGGGATGAGGTGCATCGAACTTATCTTTCACTCTCTCTGTCTTCCTTAGTAACATAAAATCCTACCAGGTACCATGTTGTATAGTCATGGCAGCTTGCCTGAAATACTGACATTCTTTCTAGGTGGAAGGAAATGGCGTCTAAGGGTAACCTCATCTAACCCCAGTGCCAAAGCCCATTTGTATGAGAGTCTCTCCTCACTGGTAGAGATCAATGCCCTGTGCCTGTGTAAGAGGCAAGATGGTGCTGTTAAGAACTCTTCAGTCCTCTCCAAGCTTCAAGTCAATCAATTCAAGGTTTATAGCCTAGAATAAATTCATTAATTTAGAATGAAACTAAATGTTCCCACTCCCCTCCCCCCAAAGATTGAGCCCTCACTGGCACTGTGCACTAATGCTGATTACTGGGCTATTTAATGGGGAGGGACAATTGGAAATTGAGATCAAGACCTACTATGTTACCTTTCCCAAATTCCACCCATCTCCAGACTTTCATTGTTAACACTAGAAGGCTTCTCAAAGGAAAGTTTTGATAGGTCTTTTGAGATATTCCTAACAAACTTTAGCCTCGCAACATAGCGTAGGCAATTCATGGCAATGTACCTACTCCACCTGTCCAATAATATTTGGATATAGATGGAAGGAGTTAGGTTAAAATGCAAATCAAGGACAGCCTTAAACGAGGAAAGAAATCACCAGTGGTTAACAAACGGCCCAGAGGGGACTAAATCAGGAAGAGCAAAACTTTGTTCAAAGGCAACCAGCCTGATATATAGCCTTAATGATGATCATCTGAAGCGGGTCCCTCAGAAATCACGTAGTCCAACCTCCTTGTTTACAGGGCAAGAAATGGAAAGTCCAAGAAGGGTCAGTGACTTGCCCAAAATCCCACAGAAAGTTAATAGCAGAGCTAGACTTTGAACATAGGTCTCCTGATTCCAAATCCCATAACCTTTCATGCTGACTGTACATATATGAACCTTGGGTCTTTCCTTCCTTCCTTCCTTCCTTCCTTCCTTCCTTCCTTCCTTCCTTCCTTCCTTCCTTCCTTCCTTCCT